>NC_088871.1:18333838-18536786 GCF_032884065.1 Artemia franciscana | reverse complement strand
CTTTTTTCTTTCTTTCTTTCAGTCTTTCCCTATATTCTACCCCTCCCTGTTTGCCAACATGGTTTATAGGTATATAATAGATAATGCTTATCTTGCATACTTTTGTTCATTATAAAATGGTTAATAATTATTCTGTTCCAGCACTACTCTCTTTAAAATATGGTTGATATGAACCACACCCAGTTGCACAGTTAGTTGACCCAATAGTTATAAATTAAAATTGGAAACCTTTGTTAGATTGAAAGCACTTAACCAAAATGTAAATTCCATAGAATGAATAAAAAGAGTATTTTCTACTAATTCGACATTTGTCCACCAAGATTCCCTATCTGAATCCTTATGCATTGCTTACATCTACATTTCTATATGCCCAAATTAAAGATAATGCATGATACGCCAATAATTACGTTATATTCAAAATAGTTTCCAGGCCTTTAACCTGAAATCTTTGAAAACAGTTAAAATTAATTTAGGACTATTAGATGCGCAAGATCCACGAAGTTGAATACTTTATTATTTTAGCACTTATGGAGAAAAGCACCTTTTAATGGAAACGGGTGCTGCTTTTTAAATAGAAATTAGGGGATGAGGGTGAACACGCAATGCCCTTCTTTATAAAACTTCCAACTCATTTTGATGTTCTTAAGCGCATACTCTCCACCCCTCTCTCAGAAATAAGTCTTTCGTTTAAGAACAAGTGGCCATTTTAAACTTTGATCTTTCATCGGGCTTATTTTCCTTCTTTGTCCGTGAATGTGCAAATAGGAAGCGTTATAATATCAATTAAGTAGCAAATAATTTTCTTCTTTTTTAGTTACATTGCTTTGGCGAAAATTCTTCAGTATGGAATAAATTCCAGTGACCCTCGATTAGTTGCAATCCAAGTGGATGGTGATGAAATTTTGTGTGAAGAAACATCGGTTAGAACTCGAGCCCAGAAGAAAAAAACACATGTTGAATATACTCGAATACCGCTGCTAGTCAAAATCTTCAAAGTCTTACTTTACTTAATGCAATCCGAGCTAGACGTGGCTATGGCCTCTAGTGTCGATGAATTATCTGATGAGGTTGGTCTCTCTCTCTCTCTCTCTCTCTCTCTCTCTCTCTCTCTCTTTCTCTCTCTCTCTCTCTCTCTCTCTCTATTTCTTTCTCTCTCTCTCTCTCTCTCTCTCTCTCTCTCTCTCTCTTCTCTCTCTCTCTCTCTCTCTCTCTCTCTCTCTCTCTCTCTCTCTCTCTCTCTCTCTCTCTCTCTCTCTCTCTCTCTCTCTCTCTCTCTCTCTCTCTCTCTCTCTCTCTCTCTCTCTCTCTCTCTCGTTCTCTCTCTCTCTCGTTCTCTTTCTTTCTTTCTTTCTTTCTTTATACTTCTCTTTCTCTCTTTGTCTCCTTGCTAACATTGGTACGATATAAGTGTGGTAGTGAAGCCACTGTGTTGTGTGTTGTCTGCCTTTCTTGTTTTTGTATTTATAAGTGAAAGCCTGGCGAAAACAAGGAGATGATATTCACATGGAACTGTGAATATTTCAGCCAATTTTCGCACTCATTATGAAAACTTCTCTATCTTATTCTATCTTGTTCTTCTCTATCTATACTCTTATAAAAGAGAGCTTGCTTGGAAGAGTAAGGGATTCTAGGCTATGTATTTGCATCTGAGTCTCAGCTTACGGCTGTAAATATTTTAGCCAATTTTGGCACTCATTATGAAAACTTCTCAATCTTATTCTTTATCTTATTCTTTCTTATCTTCTCTATCTATACATATAAAAGAGAGCTTACGCAGAAGAGCTGCGAATTCCTGGCTGTGCATTTGTATTCGAGTCCCATTTTATGGTTGCTTAAATATATGTTGTTTTTTTTTTCCACAAACAACAGTAACAATAACACCATGTAAAGTCTGCCGTAGATTCAGGGCTTCCTGGGCTCTAAACTGTTAATTAATCATAACTGTATGGTTTTCTACGTTTGTAGTTCATCTGCATCCATTAAGAGTACTACAAAACAAAGCGGCTAGAGTGCTGACGGATGTAGATAAACGTAGATAAACGTTCTTCAGCGAGGTCCAGCTGTGTTGAACTTAAGGTGTTTCCCATTTTTGATCTGTCAAAATTTCATAATGTTCTATAATACAAGGAGATGAAGTCAGTTTAGGAATCATAGAGTCGTTACTGCACGATCTAAGTTTTCTGTGCGTCATGTTTGCCGTAGTGCCTGGAATATTTTGCCACAGAATATTGTGCAGGAACCAAACCCGAGTGAGTTCCGAAGTTTGTTTTAGGGCGTATGAGAAGCATGGGTGATGAGGTTTCTGGTTTCTTTATTTATTAAATTAGCCAAATTTGGGTTTTTTGGTTTGATGGATTGGTGATGGTGGTACCGAATGGTTTTTTATTTGATTTTTCTCGTTTTTTGTTTTGTTTTTGGTGTTTAATTGTCACCTTTCATAAGTTAATTTATTTTTAGACCTAGCGGGGTGATCATTCACATAAACAAGCTTTGCTTCAGGTTTCATTATGTTTATTGTTGGTAAATAAACCATCTCTTTTTATGCACTTTCATGTCACGAATATCCCAATATAAATGAAACTTAACATATTTAGCATATTTACGACGTAAGATCTAGTTTGTGCATTCAAGCACCTTTTCAAGTTCTCTAAGTAATTCTGATTTCATTTCTGAGTAAAAGTGGTAAATACACCTGTCTTTGCATCTTTTTTATTAATCTAACGTTTTGACAAGAAGAAGAAGAAGTTTATTATTATTCAATACAATACAATACAAAACAAAATTCAAAATGGAATTACAATACACTTACTCCCCCTCGAAAGGCTCCATGGCCAGGGATACAAGGTGTATAAAAAAAAGTACAGGCAACAACTACAATATAAGCAATATATATAAGGGGGATACAATATAAGCAACAACAACAAAAAAAAGGATAAAATAAGAGAACAATAGAGCATACCTGAACATAGAGAACATACCTGAGGCCTAGGAGTCAAAGCGCAGAGAAGACAACCATACACCATGAACAGAACTCAGGGGACATCAACTCCTCAGAGGAAAAAAAGTTATTCTATTTGATAATTCATTAAAGGATTCTTAAGAATCCTTTTAAAAGTCCCAAACGAGTGGCATCTCTGTACTGAAGAAGGTGGTGAATTCCAGACCTGCTGACAAGCAAAGAAGGGATTGAAATCTGATCGAATAGTAGGGGTAGGTGGAATGTAGATATTATTTGAAGAACGAAGGCTATATGGAGCTAAATCAGAAATAAAAATGGGAGTTTTCCGAAGAGATTTTGGAAGATTGCCTTCAAGCTGATGAAAGACAAAAGAAGCACAAGAAATAACGTAAATATACCGTAGATTTAAGACCGATGTTGGTGAGGAACGGTTGAGATCCATAACCAGACGCCGTGCTTTATTATACATGACAGAAAGTGACCGCAGCGTAGACGGGAAAGTAGACATCCATACAATGGGGCAATAAGAAACATATGACTGGACAAGACAGAAAAAGTTCCTTTCAGAATAGATCCAGGAAATGTGTGTCTTAAGTTTTTGAATTATACCCGAACTCCGTGAGACCTTAACCCTAATCATGGCTACAGGGCTTCTGAATGAAAGGTTCTCATCAAGCGGGATACCAAGAAACGGGACTACCCGATTCTCTGGTCTACATAAGGACCTTGTGACACCTGAAGGTGTGTAAGCTGAGGGAAAGCTATACCAATTCGAGCAAAAATAAGAAAATGTGACTTACCAACATTCAAGACCAAGTAATTCGCATTAAACCATGAAATAACTCTCTCGAATAATGTCACAAGATTAGACTTGATATCACATTCCGTCTTCCTAAGGGTCCCAAGAGTGGTACCATCAGCAAAAGCAACAAAAAAAATCTTCATTAGAGTAGTTTTGGAACACGGCCGAGCATCAGGATGGCAGAGCTTGCAGCATGCCAGAGGCCTGGTGTTTTTTACTGCCGAAATCAGATCATTAACGTAATTCAGAAATAATATGGGACCAAGAACAGATCCCTGAGGGACGCCATAATATACTTCGGAAGGGCTCCGGAAAAGCGGATCAATTGAAATAAGCCTAACAAAAAGATAGGAATCAAACCAAGAAAAAGCGTTTGATCTTTTACCAATATACGATAGTTACCAAAGAAGAATCTGATGATTCAAGTAATCGAAAGCTTTACGAACATCCAAAAATAAAGCTGCCGGGATATGACCAAAATCTATTGCCGAATGAATGAAATTCGAGAAAGCTGCGCGAGCATGCTCCGTAGAGTGACTCGCTCGGAATCCAAACTGTAAATCATGCAAAAATTATTTGGCATCCAGAAAACTAAGAAGCTTGGATAGTATAGCCTTCTCAACTATTGCTGAAAACAGTTAGGTGAGAAATTGGTCTATAATTAGCAGAATCCCTCCGAGAACCACTTTTATACAGCAATATAACCTTAGTTCGCTTGACAGATTCAGGGAAAATTCCTTTCTCGAAAGGCAGATTGATAAGCTTAGTCAATGATGACAGAATAGCAGGCAGAATGGCATGGATAACCCTTGTAGGAATTTGTCTGGTCCTGAAGAGGATGATCCTTTAAGAGCATTCACGATACGAGCTACCTCAAGTTCAGAAACAGATTTCAAGACTATCGACAGAGTATTTAATTCTCAGCATTAGTGTATTTTAGTTGGTATCACCTCTCATTCTCAATTGATCTCACTGTTATATTCTCGTAAAAGAGAATTATAACTGAAAGTAGTATATTCTCTTCCTTTTGGACTTGGGCCGCATGTTTTTTTTGTTTTGTTTTGTTTTTTGTTTTTGTTTTTTTTTATTGTGAGAGCAATGCAATATATAGAGAGATCAGTAGAGAGAGCAATGCAATATGTAGAGAGATCAGTATTAAAGAGAATCTAGTTTAAACTTTAGTACAGAAGACTTCTTATATCCATAATTTGCTAAATATAAAACTACCAGTGTACTTGAACGGATTAAATTAAGCCCAAAGCTTTTCTGCATGGTCCCAAATCATGTCATGACCTAGCACAAGGATTTAAACTACAAACATTCTGAATTTTGTTTCTTATTTAATGGCTGTATTAGCCCCATCTATATGTGATAATGAATAAGAATATTACTGCAGTAAAGCCCATTTTTAAAATCCTCGCTCCCTGAGGCCTTCAGATTTATCATGTCTGGTGTGCTTCAGGGATTTTGTACTTTCCCCGTTTCTTTTTGTAGTTATAATGGACAACGTGAGTCTGGATGGACAACCTGAGACGAAAGTCTGGATATGGCGTAAAAGTAAGCAACAAGCAATTCTCGTATTTGCATTTCGCGGATGCAAATACCTTGACACAATTATATAAAATTTAGAAAAAGTCGGCCTAATCATTAATGTTGACATTTCAAAGAGCATGCCCGTCACAAGCTCACTACTTGTTCTGCGTCACTAGAATGCAAATCTAGAACAGGTGAAGAATTTTAAATACCTGTGTAGCTAGATCGATTGTGATGATGAAATAATGAGTGAGATTAAACGCAGAATTGGCTAGTCAACTGGAGCTTTTAATAGACTAAAGCCTATTTGGAGGAGCACCAAATATTTTTTTGCGGCTGATGTTACTTCTCTTCAGCTCCAGTGTGCTCTTCATACTTCTCTACGCTAATGAGTTCTGGAAATGGAATCAACAGCTCGAAAACAGAATTCTTGCATTCTAAAATATGTGCCTAAGGAGAATTTTAGATATAAGCTGGCAACAGAGAGTTAGTAACTTTGAAATTCGTAGTAGCACTGGCCAGCCTCTCATTACTACCGTTCTAAGGAAGAAGAGATGGACATATTTAGGATATCTTGGCTTACGACTGGAAACCAGGCAACAGAAGAAGACGAGGCCGTCCAAAGAACACTTTGTGGCGAAGTTTTGACCGAGATCTGAGGATGGCTGAGACTTGTTAGTGCCTGAATGGAAATATGTTACCACTGCAGCATCACTTAGGGACGAGTGGAGAGGCTTCGTTGACGCCCTATGCGCCACTAATGGCGCCAGAGGAACTAAGGTCTAAGTAAAATCCCAGTGGCCTTGCAAGTTCCGTTATATTGTTGCTTTGGTAACTTAAATGGCTTTAGGGTTTATGAAGAGATAATACTTATGTTTATATTGAAGGTATGTATTAGGCTATGTAAAGGTATCTAAACAGAAGTATTGTGGTCCAAGTGTGTGGTGCTTGAGACGTAAAGACAGGCAAAATTTGCCTTTTATTTCAATACATATTGACAACTTACCATAAAAGATAGCATTAAATAACCAAAAAGCTGAGAAATCAGATCGCAGTAGTTATTTAAGTCATTTCAACATATGTATTAACAAGGTTTGTTTCTGTGTTACTATTGTTTCGTGATGATAAGATCTGCAGCACCGTCTCAGTGCAAGTAAACCAACTGTAGAAAACAGTTGAAACTTCTTTTTAGTATGTTTGAAAACCTCTCTTTAAAAAAGTGGAAATTTCTCTTCAAAATATTCAATACTAAATGTTCTACTTATGGCTAATGTTCCCAACTTATCATCATAGTTTTTAACCAACCGAAGTTTATCCATACAGGTGAACACTTCTCATTCATCATACCTTTTTTTTATATTTCTGCCTTTTCTACCTCATAGAGATTCTCAGGATATGCAGCCTGTAAATAATATGTAAAACTGAAATTCATCGGGTCATCTTCATGCCATTATAACGATAGAATACGCTCATTTTTTTAGGAGAGTGAGGATGAAAGCGAAATAGGTGGGGATACTAGTGAAAATTTCGAAAGTGAGGCAGTTGACTTGTCTACTCTCCTAAAAGAAGAAGAAGATTGCAACGATTTGGGTAAGAATTTCTATGTTCACAATACAGTATTTTTTCCATGCTTGAAAAAAAATCCTTATTGTCTTGACGTAAATTAATGGAATTATCTTGACATTTTTTTTTTTTCAAAAATAAGCTACAGCATTTATAACAGCCCCCTATTGGGCAGATAACATGGAACAAATAATTGGGAATAAAATTCACTATTTTTTCTCTTCTTATCCAAATATTTCCTGATAGTTTTTTTTTTTTTTTAGTATGTGCCAAAATAAAACCTCACTATTCCGTTACGAAATCAGGTGTTTACCATTTTTGTTTATTTTATCCCCATTAAAATCACTGTTACTGACACTTCAAAAGCTCATTCTTACTCCCAACTAGTTTGTGAAAAGTGAGATAAGACTCTTTTTAAGATAAAAAAGAAAAAAAGTCAAATCACTGTTTTTCATGGCCGTATCAATTGTTCTAAACCATTTGCGTTTGTGTTTTGAGGGAGTAGCACAATCCATCATATAGGGCTTGAATTCTTTAAAAATGTAACAATATTTGTAGCTGTTAATATCCTTTAGATTTAATTTGGATTCCTTGTGTCTGCTTTTCTGTACTGCATTCCAGAATTACAAAATACAGTTTTTCTGCAAATATTTTACGTACCTTGGAATTTTTTCTCATTCTTGATGTTACAACATCGTCATCATTTTTGTAGTAATGAAAGTTGCTTTCAGCACTTATTCATATTTTTAATTTATGTATTGGTTCATGTATGTTTCCTAGTAGATGGAAATTACCCGGGTAATTCTATTTAAAAAAAAGGTGATAAATCTGATGTTAATAATTATTGTCGCATTGCAATTTTATCGCCTTTATTTAAAGTGTTTGGAAAAATTTTAAAAGAAAGAATTTTTAATTATTTTGATAAGATAAATCGCAGTTTGGATTTCGAAGAAACCATTCGACACAGCACGCTATTGCAGCTCATTCATTAGAAATAAAGTATGTTTAAATGATGATTTCCACGTGGCTACTATTTTCTATGTTAAGAAAGCATTTAAAACATTAAGCCATGTAATTCTTTCTGACAAAATGAAAAATGCAGGCAATAAGGGGGATAGGATTAGAATTAGTTAAATCATACTTGTGTAGACGTAAAATTGAGGTAGATGTCAATAGAAAACTGTCTAATTTAAAAAACCTCAATGATATTGATGTCCCTCAAGGTTCAGTATTAGGTCCGCTTTTATTTTTGATTTCTATTAATGATCTTCCGCAATGTTTGCAGGTAAATGTTAATCTTGCTATTCTATTTGCAGATGACACAGCTATATATATTAAAGCGAGGGATTTATGTACATTGATCGATAATTTGATTGTAACTTTTACTTCAGATAATCGATGGTTTGTCTCTAATAATTTAGTACCAAATTTTACTGAAACTGAATTTATGGTTTTCTGTTGTTCAAAACGCGTCACTCAATTGATATCTTGTCAGGAGCTTCAGGCTGGTGAGAATAAAATTTGTAAGGTTCAGTCATATCGTTATTTAGCAGTTTCTCTTGATCCATTGTTGTCTTTCCTTAAACACATTGATCATTCAAGGGTTAAACTGACTCGAAATATTGGGTCGATGTACTATGTGAACATTTTTTCATTTTCCATATTAGAAATTATTTACAATTCTTATATCTATTTGAATTACTGCTCGATTGTTTATCTTAACGTCTTTTGGACGCATTTAAAACAATTACAGGTTCTACAAAATAGGGCAGTAAGAATACTTGGAAATTTTAACATCAAGCATAAAAACTTGAAGATACATCTGAAAAAATAATATTCTTTTTTCCTAAATTTGTTGGATTTAAAACATATACGAGATGTAAATATTTCTGTATGGCATTTTTAAATTCAAAATCCTAATAATTATATCTACAATAAATTTCTGTCCTGCGGTGGCGCAGTGGGTTTGACCTTAGCTTAGTAATACAGGACCCAGAGATCGAATCATGCTGCAGGAATGCACTGCAGGGCCGACGCAGGGACCTTAGTAGTCAAGAAGCGTCGTTAATCCGATACAATACAATAAATTTCTGGAGATTTTGCCCCCTCGTGTGGCTCGTCGGCGGTCGGGATTATACCAGAATTTCTTTTGTAAGATGCGAAAGGCCGAGGTTTTCACTTAGGTACCTAATGCCATTCATTGCAAATAAACATAAGCTGAATGATAAAACTCAGATTGATCGAGCTCTCCTCTCTTATGGGGGTTAATGTTTTTTTTTTATTTTTTTAAGTATATTAAGTAAACAGTTACAAATACAAGAAGCTTCTAAGTCTGAATTAATTTAGTTCGCTAAATTTTCTAACAGCTTTTAAGAAACTGTCCACCGAAGGTAGTTTATAAGGGTGCATTTGCCTAAGGATTTCAAATAAATCCGAGCATAACTTTGAAATGTAGATCTACAAGTCAAAAAAAAATCAAAAACACGTTTCAGGAATGGTGATAATTTGGCACCTTGCTAAGTTTATTTGCTTGAGTTTATGCTGCAATTTGTAGCTTCCTCACCACAGCATGGCTTTGTTTTTCCTCCTGAGAGTATGGTCTTGTTCTTGTATCTTATGCTTTTCACATCGTTTATGGTTATAACCTACGATTATGACATCATTCATCATCTTGTATATGAAAATGCAGTTTTTTTTTCAAAAAAGGGATTTCTTTTTAAATATAATGGTTTTTCAATTATGAAAGTGCGTAGATGTAACCATTTTCTTTAAAATGAGCCCTTAAACAACTCTCTATGATGTTCCAATGCCCCACCAAGTTTGGTTTAGATTCGATAAGTCCTTCTAGATATCCTTGAAATGAGAATTCGGAGGCTCCTCCCTTTTTTTTACCCTGCAAAAGTCGTTTTCGGTTCTTATCTCAAATGACCGCAAGTATTACATTAGTACTTACCAAGTCGGGTTTATTTAATCTGACTATCCCATTCTGGTAAACATCATGAAGAAATAAAATGAGGAATACTTGCCCCGTATAGGTCTAATCGGTTACGAACTCTCTAAAGGGGCAACCAGGCCATTCACCCTTATATCTGTCCAAATTTAACTGCGATATGGTAAGATCTTCTGCTAGATAAATGCTAGGCCCCCTTCTTCTCCTATAAAGGCTAGATCTGATCCTCGTTCCGAAAGAGCATAATTAGATTATTAGGTTCTAAGTCCTACCAAGCTTTATCGATATCCAACTTTAGCTTCTGTTAAAATGTCGGGAAGAATTTAGATATGCTCTTCCTCCACATAGGCTGGACGGGGTATGAACTTTCAAAACGCTACTAACAAACTTAATTTTGCGTTCAGATGAAATTGGTTAGGACCTAACTTACCTTTATAGTAGGACATATGATGGCAAGAATTGAAGAACCCCCTTGACTTCACTCAAAGGCTAGAATTGACTCAAAT
Organism: Artemia franciscana; assembly: GCF_032884065.1. Taxonomy (NCBI): domain Eukaryota; kingdom Metazoa; phylum Arthropoda; class Branchiopoda; order Anostraca; family Artemiidae; genus Artemia; species Artemia franciscana. The sequence continues at coordinate 18,526,473 of NC_088871.1, read as the reverse complement.
CCGATAACCCTTGCTGGGAGACATTCTGATGACGAGAATTTTTGATATCACTCCGATTCTCTTTCTACACAAAAGTCCTATCGAGTCGTATCCATAAAATGTGTACAGATAACACATCTCTTACCTTCCCAAAAATATTACTGATTTTGTTTCCTTCTTATGTTAGATTTACTGAATAACAGAATTGAGGACCCTTACCTACAGAGGTCGGGTCAGATACAAACCTCCAAAAAGCAAAATTAGGACACCCATTCCTACTTTCCACTCATTTTAGTTGAGATTTGACAATTTCTTTCATTAGATGTCTTCATGGCAAGAAGTTTAACCAAGACACTCGATATCATTTGTTTTGGTCAAGGTCGAACAATCCTATCTCGTAGATGTTCACCTGATAGTCATATAGAAATTTTGACCTACATCTCCAGCAGACTTTGATTTTTGTCTCGCCAGTTAAAACGTACAACTTGAATTCTAGCTTCTACTGTCTATCAAGTTTGGTTGAGGTATGAAATAAAAAAATAAACCTCCAACCCTCCACTCTACCCCCTTGCGATTCGGAAATTATGTTTGATTACAATTCATTTTAACTGCGGAAATTCAAATGAAAAAAAAAATTAATACTAAAAGATAGAGATCCTTCTAGAATTACAGTTTTTCTCGCAATAATCTGGAGTGAACGGAACAGTAGCATAAAAACCTGATGAGCTTCTGTCGTTTCAGCAATCTTCTCAGTCATTTTTGTGTCGATGGTCTACTTCCATCTCTCTTTGGAAAGGAGGTGACAGTTAAAAAAAAGATAAACAAGGTTACAGACCTCTGAGTGAAAGGCCTCGAAGGGATTTTCTAAGAACCTAGAAGGCTATAAGAACCTAGAATGCTATAAGAGAGGTTGAACAGGTTTCTCATTGATCACATTCTCATTGATGAAAACATGGTCAAAGTCAAAGAATAGATCAGGATTGCAATGGTAGCTGCAACGTAATAAAGGCTGAACCACGGCCCTTAGTAACCAAAATTTAAAGAAAAAAAACTTGGTAAAAAACTGACAAGTTAGAAAAATTCTAATACATTCAGGTTAACTATTATCTTAATTAGTCTTAATAGTAAAAATTTATTTTGACAATCATTTCAAGGGAATTTTGAAAAATTGTCAATACCCAAAAAAATGGAGTCAGATCAAAACAAAAGGTACACCATTGAAATCACCATGGTCCCTATTCAGCAAACTTACAGTCCCCTGGCTTGAACAACAAAGAAATTAACTTTTTTTCAGGGTTAGCACTGATGAGTCCTTTTTTTCTTTTCTGTTTATCTTCTCCGCTGCTAGCAGGCCAATAGAACATCATAGAGAGCTGTTTAAGGGCTCATCTAAAGAAATTACCCACATCCACGTGCTTATGCAATCTATATATATATAAAAATAAGTTGTTTGTCTGTGTGTCTGTCTACTGACGTCATGTTTGTGTGTCGACTGACGTCATGTTTGTCAACTGACGTATCTATTCAAGCCGAAGTAGCTGAGTTGGTAAAGCGTTATGTTCCAGGTACGAGAGGTTCCAGGTTCGAACCTTGGATTTAGCATTAATACAAAAGAAGCTAAAAAACTAAAAAAAAAGGTAAAAAACTAAATACTAAAAAGAAAAAAAACTAAAAAAAGGTAAAAACTACAAAAAAATAAAACTAATAAAAAGAAACTAAAAAAAGCTAAAAACTGAAAAAGAAAAATAACTAAAAAAAGGAAAAAACTGAAAAATAAAGGAGAAAAAGAAAACTAAAAACCGGGACAAAGGGAATATACATGACGACCGGGACACTCAAAGAGAAATTACAGACTGGGACACTCAAAGATAAATTACAGACCGGGACACCGGGACACAAATGACGACCGGGACACAGGGAATATAAATGACGACTGGGACGCTCAAAGAGAAATTACAGACTGGGCACTGGGAAGCGCCACCCCAACAGCTAGTTTTATATATATAAAAATAAGTTCTATGTATGTTTGACGACTGACGTCATTATAAGGATTGAGCATTATGACGTCATGTATGTATTTTGTATGTTTGTTGATGGCTCAGTGAACGAGCAATTTTGACAGCCAAGAATAAAGACGTCCACGAAATCAACAATATTATTTTGACCAAGATTCGAGACCAGAAAGTAATTTACAAGTCGGTCGACACAGTTCTGGAACCAAATGAAGGCGGCTAATTATCCATCTAAATTTTTAAATTCCCTGGATCTCCCATGGTTTCCACCACACGTGCTACAACTAAAAATAGGCGTACCAATAATACTGTTACGAAATATTAACCCACCAAAGCTTTGCAATGGCACGCGACTTGCCGTAAAAAAAAAAAAAAAAAAACAATGGAAAACGTAATAGAGGCAACATTCTTGACATGGGCTTTTGAGGGTGAGGTTGTTCTTATTCCTCGCATTCCCGTGATTCCAACAGATCTGCCTTTTCAATTTAAAAGATTGCAATTCCCAATTCGATTAGCATTAGCAATCACCATCAACAAAGCTCAAGGGCAATCATTAGAAAAATGCGGTATAGATCTTAATACAGATTGTTTTTCCCATGGACTCAAAGAGAGATTACAGACCGGGACACAGGGAATAGCTGACCGGGACGACCGGAACACTCAAAGAGAAATTACAGACCGGGACACCGGGGCAAAAATGACGACCGGGAAACAGGAAATATAAATGACGACCGGGACACAGGGACACAACTACAACGGGGACGCCAGGGGGCACAGGGGGTATAATTAAATGACGACGGGGACACAGGGAATATTCGATTAGCAATCACCATCAACAAAGCTCAAGGGCAATCATTAGAAAAATGTGGTATAGATCTGAATACCGATTGTTTTTCCCATGGACAATTATATGTTGCATGTTCAAAAGTCGGTAAACCTGACAATCTATTTATGTGCACAGACAATGGGACATCGAAGAATGTTGTATATTCGCAAGTATTACGTAGTTAAAACATATATATATATATATATATATATATATATATATATATATATATATATATATATATATATATATATATATATATATATATATATATATATATATATATATATATATATATATATATATATATATATATATATATATATATATATATATATATATATATATATATATATATATATATATATATATATATATATATATATATATATATATACATATATACATATATATATATATATATATATATATATATATATATATATATATATATATATATATATATATATATATATATATATATATATATATATATATATATATATATATATATACATATATACATATATATATATATATATATATATATATATATATATATATATATATATACATATATATATATATATATATATATATATATATATATATATATATATAAATAAGTTGTCTGTCTGTCAGGTGACGTCATGTTTCTGTGTCGACTGACGTCATGAAGTTAGTTGTCGTCATTTTTGCTATGACGGTGACGTCATTAACGGTATTTAAGACATTTGTTCACGGAAAAATGTTTAATTGTAAAATGACTGAAGAACCTACAATGGCAACAGCCGAGGAAGCTGCTCAAAGAGTTTATGCCAAAAAACTTGCTGCTGATAGAGAAAGTAAGAAAAGAAAGCGTTCCGAGGAATCACAAGAACTGCAAGAAAACAGGCTTGCAGCTGATAGAGAAAGTAAGAAAAGAAAGCGTGCCGGGGAATCACAAGAACAGCAAGAAAACAGGCTTGCGGCTAAAGAACGCAAAACCGCGCAGTTAGATGAAAATCCACCTGGACAGCGAGAGTCAAAACATATCAAAACTGAAAATGATAGCGATGATGATTGGGTTTGGGATTTTGACTTGGATAAGGTCATCAATGCCTACCAGATTTAAGTTAAAAAAACAAAGGTTCGTCGATATGTACTTCATAGTGACGCTGAAAAATAAAGAAGAAAAAGAAAACTGAAAAAAGAAAAAAGGTAAAAAACTAAAAAAAAACTAAAAAGAAAAAACACTCAAAGAGAAATTACAGACCGGGACAGAAATGACGACCGAGACAGAGGGAATATAAGTGACGACCGGGAACCTCAAAGAGAAATTACGGACTGGGACACCCGGACACAAATCACGACCGGGACACAGGGAATATAAATGACGACCGGGACACAGGGACACAACTACAACGGGGACGCCGGGGGCACAGGCGGGATATATAAATGACGACCGGGACACAGGGATTGTTCGAATAGACCGGGACACCGGGACACAAATGACGACCGGGACACAGGGAATATAAATGACGACCGGGACACTCAAAGAGAAATTACAAACTGGGACACCGGGACACAAATGACGACCGGGACACAGGGAATATAAATGACGAGCGGGACACAGGGACACATCATTAGAATAATGAGGTATAGATCTGAATACGGATTGTTTTTCCCGTGGACAATTATATGTTGCATGTTCAAGAGTCAGTAAACCTGACAATCTATTTATATACACAGACAATGGGACAGCGAAGAATGTTGTATATTCGCATGTTTTACGTAGTTAAAAACATATATTTATATCTATTCACAGGTGGGACACAGGGACACAACTACAATGGCGCGTAACTAATATGGCGCGTAACGACTTACGCGCGTGGGGGGGCTTGGGGGGGGCGCTAAGCGCCCCACCAACTAGGTGTTGGGGTGGCGCGAAGCGCCACCCCAACAGCTAGTCTATATATAAAAATAAGTTGTCTGTGTGTGTCTGTGTCTGTCGAGTGACGTCATGTTTGTGTGTGACGACCGGGACACCGGCACATAGGGAATATAAATGACGACCGGGACACTCAAAGAAAAAGCGACCGGGAAACAAGGAATGTTCGATTAGCAATCACCATCAACAGGGACACAAATGACGACCGGGACACAGGGAGTATAAATGACGACCAGGACATAAGTAAATAAAAACTAAAAAAAAAAACTAGAAAAAAGGTAAAAACTACAAAAAAAACTAAAAAGAAAAAAAAACTAAAAACTAATAAAAAAACTAAAAAACTAAAAAATAAAAAAAAATAAAAAAAGGAAAAAAATGAAAAATAAAGGAGAAAAACAAAACTAAAAAAAATAAAAATAAAAAAAAATCAAAAGAAAAAAAGGGGAAAAATACAAAAATTTATTTCATCATATACCATTTCAAAAACGAATGTATATACAGACCGGGACACCGGGATACAAATGACGACCGGGACACAGGGAATGTAAATGACATCCGGGACACAGGGACACAACTACAACGGGGACGCCGGGGGGAACAGGGGGATATCATGTTTCTGTGTCGACTGGCGTCATGAAGTTAGTTGTCGTCATTTTTGCTATGACGGTGGCGTCATTAAAGATATTTAAGACATATATGTTCACGTAGAAATCTATTAATGTTTAAGTTTAAAATGACTGATGAACTTACAATGGCAAAAGCCGATGAAGATGCTCAAAGAGTCTATGCCAAAAAACTTGCTGCTGATAGAGAAAGTCAGAAAAGAAAGCGTGCCGAGGAATCAAAAGAACAGCAAGGAAACAGGCTTGAGGCTAAAGTACGCAAAACCGCGCAGTTAGATGAAGATCCACCTGGACAGCGAGAGTCAAAACATATCAAAACTGAAAATGATAGCGATGATGATTGGGTTTGGGATCTTGACTTGGATAAGGTCATCAATGCCTACCAGATTTTAGTTAAAAAAACAAAGGTTCGGCGATATGTATTTCATAGTGAAGCTGAAAAATAAAGAAGAAAAAGAAAACTGAAAAAAGAAAAAATGTAAAAAACTAAAAAATACTAAAAAGAAAAAACACTCAAAGAGAAATTACAGACCGGGACACAAATGACGACCGGGACAGAGGGAATATAAATAACGACCGGGACACTCAAGGAGAAATTACAGACTGGGATACCGGGACACAAATGACGACCGGGACACAGGCAATATAAATGACGACCAGGACAACAATGGCAACACCCGAGGAAGCTGCTCAAAACGAATGTATTCACGCCGAAGTAGCTGAGTTGGTAAAGCGTTATGTTTCAGGTTCTAGGTCCGAGAGGCTCCAGGTTTGAACCTTGGCTTTAGCATTAATACAAAAGAAGAAAAAAACTAAAAAAGGTAAAAACTACAAAAAAACTAAAAAGAAAATATATATATATATATTTATATATATCATCTTTTCCACAAAAATAATAATTTAGTGCTTCTGCTTAAAAACAGCAATCGAATTGATGCCTCCTGATACGCAATTATCAACAAAGTGGCAATCGTTGTGGTCGGTGATCAGTTCTTACCTCGAGATAATATTCTTTATAGGCGAAACAATCAGTTGACAAGAATTGCTTAAACTCATCGATGCTACGATGCCCTACAATATCGTGACGAACATAAATGACGCCCGGGACACTCAAATAGAAATCACAGACTGGGACACCGGGACACAAATGACGACGGGGACACAGGGAATATAAATGACGACCCGGACACAGGGACACAACTACAACGGGGACGCCGGGGGGCACAGGGGGATATATAAATGACGACGGCAACAAAGGAAATGGTGGATTAGCAATCACCATCAACAAAGCTCAAGGGCAATCAATAGAATCATGAGGTATAGATCTGAATACGGATTGTTTTCCCATGGACCATTATGCGTTGCATGTTCAAGAGTCGGTAAACCTGACAATCTATTTATATGCACAGACGATGGGACAGCAAAGAATGTTGTATATTCGCAAGTTTTACGTAGTTAAAAACATATATATATATATATATATATATATATATATATATATATATATATATATATTCACAGGTGGGACATAGGGACACAACTACAATGGCACGTAAAGACTTACGCGCGCGGGGGGGCTTGGGGGGTTGCGAAGCGCCCCCACCAACTAGGTGTTGGGATGGCGCGAAGCGCCACCCCAACAGCTAGTATATATATATATATATATATATATATATATATATATATATATATATATATATATATATATATATATATATATATATATAAGTTGTCTGTGTGTGTGTGTCTGTCGAGTGACGTCATGTTTGTGTGTCGACTGACGTCATGTTTTCGACTGACGAAATTACAGACCGGGACATCGGGACACAAATGACGACTGGGACACCGGCACATAGGGAATATAAATGACGACCGGGACATTCAAAGAAAAAACGAACGGGACACAAGGAATGTTCGATTAACAATCACCATCAACAGGGACACAAATGACGACCGGGACACAGGGAGTATAACTAAATATGACGACCGGGACACAGGGAGTATAAATGAGGACATAAGTAAATAAAAACTAAAAAAACTAAAAAAAAAGGTAAAAACTACAAAAAACTAAAAAGAAAATACAACTAAAAACTAATAAAAAAAACTAAAAAAGCTAAAAAACTAAAAAAACTAAAAAAGAAAAAAAAAGAAAAAAAGGAAAAAAAATGAAAAATAAAGGAGAAAAACAAAACTAAAAAAAAAAAATAAAAAAAAACTAAAAAGAAAAAAAAGGGGAAAAATACAAAAATTTATTTCATCATATACCATTTCAAAAACGAATGTATATACAGACCGGGACACCGGGATACAAATGACGACCGGGACACAGGGAATATAAATGACGACCGGGACACAGGGACACAACTACAGCGGGGACACCGGGGGGCACAGGGGGATATATAAATGACGACGGCGACACAGGGAATGGTCGATTAGCAATCACCATCAACAAAGCTCAAGGGCAATCATTAGAATCATGAGGTATAGATCTGAATACGGATTGTTTTTCCATGGACCATTATATGTTGCATGTTCAAAAGTCGGTAAACCTGACAATCTATTTATATGCACAGACAATGGGACAGCAAAGAATGTTGTATATTCGCAAGTTTTACGTAGTTAAAAACATATATATATATATATATATATATATATATATATATATATATATATATATATATATATATATATATATATATATATATATATATATATATATATATATATATATATATATATATATATATATATATATATATATATATATATATATATATATATTCACAGGTGGGACATAGGGACACAACTACAATGGCGCGTAACTAATATGGCACGTAACGACTTACGCGCGCGGGGGGGCAAGGGTGGGTGCGCGAAGCGCTCCCACCAACTAGGTGTTGGGGTGGCGCGAAGCGCCACCCCAACAGCTAGTATATATATATATATATAAGTTGTCTGTGTGTCGAGTGACGTCATGTCATCAGGTCATCATGTCGTCATTATGACGATGACGTCATTAAAGGTATTTAAGACATTCGTTCACGGAAAAATGTTTAATTGTAAAATGACTGAAGAACCTACAATGTCAACAGCCGAGGAAGCTGCTCAAAGAGTCTATGCCAAAAAACTTGCTGCTGATAGAGAAAGTAAGAAAAGAAAGCGTGCCGAGGAATCACAAGAACAGCAAAAAACTAAAAAAAAGGTAAAAACTAAAAACTAAAAAAAGACCAATTCAAAAACGAATGTATATACAGACCGGGACACAAATGATGACCGGGACACAGGGAATATAAATGACGACCGGGACACAGTGACACAACTACTTCGGGGACGCCGGGGGGCACAGGGGGATACATAAATGACGATGGCGACACAGGCAATGTTCCATTAGCAATCACCATCAACAAAGCTCAAGGGCAATCATTAGAATCATGAGGTATAGATCTGAATACGGATTGTTTCTCCCATGGACAGTTATATGTTGCATGTTCAAGAGTCGGTAAACCTGACCCATTCACAGGTGGGACACAGGGACACAACTAAAATGGCGCGTAACTAATATGGGGCGTAACGACTTATGCGCGCGGGGGGGCTTATGCGCGCGGGGGGGCTACCAACTAGGTGTTGGGACGTCAGTCGACAAACAACTTCATGACGACATACAGCTCAATCCTTATAATGACGTCAGTCGAAAAACATGACTTCAGTCGACACACAAACATGACGTCAGTCGACAGACACACAAACAAACAACAGTCATATAAGGATTGAGCTGTATGTCGTCATGAAGTTGTTTGTCGACTGACGTCATGTTGTCATGTTTGTCGACTGACGAAATTACAGACCGGGACACAAATGACGACCTGGACACTCAAAGAGAAATTACAGACCGGGACACAAATGACGACCGGGACACAGGGAATATAAATGGCGACCGAGACACTCAAAGAGAAATTACAGACTGGGACACCGGGACACAAATGACGACCGGGACACAGGGAATATAAATGACGACCGGGACACAGGGACACAACTACAACGGGGACGCTGGGGGGCACATGGGGATATATAAATGATGACGGGGACACAGGGAATGTTCGATTAGTAATCACCATCAACAAAGATCAGGGCAATCATTAGAATAATGAGGTATAGATCTGAATACGGATTGTTTTTTCCATTGACAATTATATGTTGCATTTTCAAGAGTTTGTTTTTTTCGTGGGCAATTATATGTTGCATGTTCAAGAGTCGGTAAACCTGACAATCTATTTATATGCACAGACAATGGGACAGCGAAGAATGTTGTATATTCGCAAGTTTTGCATAGTTAATAACATATATAAATCTATCTACTAGCTTGTGTGTCGGTTGTGTTTGTGTGTCGACTGACGTCATGTTTGTCGACTGACGAAATTACAGATCGGGACACAAATGACGACCGGGACATAGGGAATATAAATGACGACCGGGACACTCAAAGAGAAAGTGACTGGGACACAAGGAATGTTCGATTATCAATCACCATCAACAAAGCACCGGGACACAAATGACGACCGGGACACAGGGAATATAAATGACGATCAGGACACTCAAAGAGAAATTACAGACCGGGACACCGGAACACAAATGACGACCGGGACACAGAGAATATAAATGACGACCGCGACACTCAAAGAGAAATTACAGACTGGGACACCGGGACACAAATGACGACCGGGACACGGGGAAACAACTACAACGGGGACACATATGGCGTCTGAATTATTTCATCATATACCGATTCAAAAACGAATGTATTCAAGCCAAAAAAAAAACAAAAAAACTAAAAAAAAAAAAGATAAAAACCACAAAAAAAAACTAAAAAGAAAAAGAAAATAAAAATTAATAAAGAAGTAAAAAATTTAAGAAACTAAAAAAAATAAAAAAGGAAAAAAACTGAAAAATAAAGGAGAAAAAAAAATAAAAAGAAAAAAACTGAAAAGGCAAAAACTAAAAAAAAAATAAAATGAAAAAGAAAAAAAGCAAAAAACTAAAAAAAAGGTAAAAACCAAAAAAAAACTAAAAAGAAAAAAGGGGAAAAACACAAAAATTTATTTCATCATATACCAATTCAAAAACGAAGGTATATACAGACCGGGACACCGGTACACAAATGACGACCGGGACACAGGGAATATAAATGACGACCCTGACACAGGGACACAACTACAACGGGGACGCCGGGGGGGATATGTAAATGACGACGGGGACACATGGAATGTTCGATTAGCAATCACCACCTACAAAGCTCAAGGGCAATCATTAGAATCAGGGGGGCACAGGGGGATATATAAATGACGACGGCGACACAGGGAATGTTCGGTTAGCAATCACCATCAACAAAGCTCAAATGCAATCATTAGAATCATGAGGTATAGATCTGAATACGGACTGGGACACCGGGACACAAATGACGACGGGGACACAGGGAATATAAATGACGACCCGGACACAGGGACACAACTACAACGGGGACGCCGGGGGGCACAGGGGGATATATAAATGACGACGGTAACAAAGGAAATGGTCAATTAGCAATCACCATCAACAAAGCTCAAGGGCAATCAATAGAATCATGAGGTATAGATCTGAATACGGATTGTTTTCCCATGGACCATTATGCGTTGCATGTTCAAGAGTCGGTAAACCTGACAATCTATTTATATGCACAGACGATGGGACAGCAAAGAATGTTGTATATTCGCAAGTTTTACGTAGTTAAAAACATATATATATATATATATATATATATATATATATATATATATATATATATATATATATATATATATATATATATATATATATATATATATATATATCTATATATATAAAAATAAGTTGTCTGTCTGTGGATCAGGTGACGTCATGTTTCTGTGTCGGCTGACGAAATTAGTTGTCGTCATTATTGCTTTGACGGTGACGTCATTCAAGTTATATAAGACATATGTTCACGTAGAAATCTATTAATGTTTATGTTTACAATGACTGATGAAGATGCTCAAAGAGTCTATGCCAAAAAACTTGCTGCTGATAGTTCCTCGGCACGCTTTCTTTTCTGACTTTATCTATCAGCAGCAAGTTTTTTGGCATAGACTCTTTGAGCATCTTCATCAGTCATTGTAAACTTAAACATTAATAGACTTCTACGTGAACATATGTCTTATATAACTTGAATGACGTCACCGTCAAAGCAAAAATGACGGCAACTAATTTCATGACTTAATTTCAGAACTTAATTTCTGTGTTAACTGACGTCAAGAAATTAGTTGTCGTCATTTTTGTTATGACGATGCTTAGTATATTGTAAAACACATTAATTTGGTTAATAATATACCATTTAAAACACCAAAATGAACATGCTGGAGTAGTCACTCGGTGAGAGAGGGTGTCAGAACGGAGAATGAAGGTCCCAGGTTCAAATCCTGGTTAGGCTAAAAAAGGTAAAAATCTAAAAACTAAAAAAAAAACTGAAAAAACTAAAAAAGGCAAAAACTACAAAAAAAACTAAAAACTAATAAAAAAAAATTAAGAATAAAAATAAAAAAAATAAAAAAGATAAAAACTAAAAAAAAATAAAAAGAAAAAACGAAAAAAAACTAAAAAAGCTAAAAAAAAGGTAAAAACCAATAAAAAACTGAAAAGAAAAAAAGGAATAAAACTAAAAAAAATTTCATCTAAAAAACTAAAAAAAAACTAAAAAAGGTAATAACTAAAAGAACTAAAAAGAAAAAAAACTAAAAAAAGGAAAAAAAATGAAAAATAAAGGAGAAAAAGAAAACTAAAAAAATATAAATAAAAATAAAAAAAACTAAAAAGATAAAAACTTCAAAAAAACTAAAAAGAAAAAAACTAAAAAACCTAAAAAAAGGTCAAAACCAATAAAAAAAAACTAAAAGGAAAAAATTAAAAAATTATTTCATCATATACCAATTCAAAAACGAATGTATACCGGGATGACGACCGGGACACAGGGAATATAAATGACACAACTACAACGGGGACGCCGGGGGGCACAGGGGGATATAAATGACGACCGGGACACAAGGAATATAAATGACGCCCGGGACCTAAAAAGAAAAAACCTAAAAAAAGAAAAAAAGTAAAAAACTAAAAAGAAAAAAATCTAAAAAAAAAACAAAAAAAAAAGCTAAAAAACAAAAAAAATAAAAAACTAAAAAAGAAAAAATTAAAAAAGAAGAGAAAACGTATCTATATATATAAAAACTGGGAATTGTACAAATATCGCGCCTATATATATAAAAATAAGTTGTATGTATTTTTGTGTTGAGGGTTTGCATATGACGTCTGAAAAATAAAGAAGAAAAAGAAAACTGAAAAAAGAAAAAAGGTAAAAAACTAAGAAACTAAAAAAAGAAAAAACCTAAAAAAAGAACAAAAAATAAAAAAAACTAAAAAAAATCTAAAAAAAATAAAAAAAGCTAAAAAACAAAAAAAAATAAAAAACTAAAAAAGATAAAATTAAAAAAGAAGAGAAAACATATCTATATATATATTACTAGCTGTTGGGGTGGCGCTTCGCGCCACCCCAACACCTAGTTGGTCTTTTCTCTTTGAGTGTCCCGGGCGTCATTTATATTCCTTGTGTCCCGGTGTCCCGGTCGTCATTTATATCCCCCTGTGCCCCCCGGCGTCCCCGTTGTAGTTGTGTCATTTATATTCCCTGTGTCCCGGTCGTCATCCCGGTATACATTCGTTTTTGAATTGGTATATGATGAAATAATTTTTTAATTTTTTCCCTTTTTTTCCTTTTAGTTTTTTTTTATTGGTTTTGACCTTTTTTTAGGTTTTTTAGTTTTTTTCTTTTTTCTTTTTAGTTTTTTTTGAAGTTTTTATCTTTTTAGTTTTTTTATTTTTATTTATATTTTTTTAGTTTTCTTTTTCTCCTTTATTTTTCAGTTTTTTTCCTTTTTTTAGTTTTTTTTTCTTTTTAGTTCTTTTAGTTTTTACCTTTTTTAGTTTTTTTTTAGTTTTTTAGATGAAAATTTTTTTAGTTTTATTCCTTTTTTTCTTTTCAGTTTTTTATTGGTTTTTACCTTTTTTTTTGCTTTTTTAGTTTTTTTTCGTTTTTTCTTTTTATTTTTTTTTAGTTTTTATCTTTTTTATTTTTTTTATTTTTATTCTTAATTTTTTTTTTATTAGTTTTTAGTTTTTTTTGTAGTTTTTGCCTTTTTTAGTTTTTTCAGTTTTTTTTTTAGTTTTTAGATTTTTACCTTTTTTAGCCTAACCAGGATTTGAACCTGGGACCTTCATTCTCCGTTCATACACCCTCTCTCACCGAGTGACTACTCCAGCATGTTCATTTTGGTGTTTTAAATGGTATATTATTAACCAAATTAATGTGTTTTACAATATACTAAGCATCGTCATAACAAAAATGACGACAACTAATTTCTTGACGTCAGTCAACACAGAAATTAAGTTCTGAAATTAAGTCATGAAATTAGTTGCCGTCATTTTTGCTTTGACGGTGACGTCATTCAAGTTATATAAGACATATGTTCACGTAGAAGTCTATTAATGTTTAAGTTTACAATGACTGATGAAGATGCTCAAAGAGTCTATGCCAAAAAACTTGCTGCTGATAGAGAAAGTCAGAAAAGAAAGCGTGCCGAGGAACTATCAGCAGCAAGTTTTTTGGCATAGACTCTTTGAGCATCTTCATCAGTCATTGTAAACTTAAACATTAATAGATTTCTACGTGAACATATGTCTTATATAACTTGAATGACGTCACCGTCAAAGCAATAATGACGACAACTAATTTCGTCAGCCGACACAGAAACATGACGTCACCTGACAACTAATTTCATGACGTCAGCCGACACAGAAACATGACGTCACCTGATCCACAGACAGACAACTTATTTTTATATATATAGATAGATATATATATATATATATATATATATATATATATATATATATATATATATATATATATATATATATATATATATATATATATATATATATATGTTTTTAACTACGTAAAACTTGCGAATATACAACATTCTTTGCTGTCCCATCGTCTGTGCATATAAATAGATTGTCAGGTTTACCGACTCTTGAACATGCAACGCATAATGGTCCATGGGAAAACAATCCGTATTCAGATCTATACCTCATGATTCTATTGATTGCCCTTGAGCTTTGTTGATGGTGATTGCTAATTGACCATTTCCTTTGTTGCCGTCGTCATTTATATATCCCCCTGTGCCCCCCGGCGTCCCCGTTGTAGTTGTGTCCCTGTGTCCGGGTCGTCATTTATATTCCCTGTGTCCCCGTCGTCATTTGTGTCCCGGTGTCCCAGTCTGTGATTTCTATTTGAGTGTCCCGGGCGTCATTTATATTCGTCAGGATATTGTAGGGCATCGTAGCATCGATGAGTTTAAGCAATTCTTGTCAACTGATTGTTTCGCCTATAAAGAATATTATCTCGAGGTAAGAACTGATCACCGACCACAACGATTGCCACTTTGTTGATAGTTGCGTATCAGGAGGCATCAATTCGATTGCTGTTTTTAAGCAGAAGCACTAAATTATTATTTTTGTGGAAAAGATGATATATATAAATATATATATATATATTTTCTTTTTAGTTTTTTTGTAGTTTTTACCTTTTTTAGTTTTTTTCTTCTTTTGTATTAATGCTAAAGCCAAGGTTCAAACCTGGAGCCTCTCGGACCTAGAACCTGAAACATAACGCTTTACCAACTCAGCTACTTCGGCGTGAATACATTCGTTTTGAGCAGCTTCCTCGGGTGTTGCCATTGTAGGTTCTTCAGTCATTTTACAATCAGAAATTCCTCTTTCAACGGTCTTCTTACAATTAAAAATTTGTGTTTGAACGATATTCTTAAATACCTGTGTCCTGGTCGTCATTTATATTGCCTGTGTCCCGGTCGTCATTTGTGTCCCGGTATCCCAGTCTGTAATTTCTCCTTGAGTGTCCCGGTCGTTATTTATATTCCCTCTGTCCCGGTCGTCATTTGTGTCCCGGTCTGTAATTTCTCTTTGAGTGTTTTTTCTTTTTAGTATTTTTTAGTTTTTTACATTTTTTCTTTTTTCAGTTTTCTTTTTCTTCTTTATTTTTCAGCTTCACTATGAAATACATATCGCCGAACCTTTGTTTTTTTAACTAAAATCTGGTAGGCATTGATGACCTTATCCAAGTCAAGATCCCAAACCCAATCATCATCGCTATCATTTTCAGTTTTGATATGTTTTGACTCTCGCTGTCCAGGTGGATCTTCATCTAACTGCGCGGTTTTGCGTTCTTTAGCCTCAAGCCTGTTTCCTTGCTGTTCTTTTGATTTCTCGGCACGCTTTCTTTTCTGACTTTCTCTATCAGCAGCAAGTTTTTTGGCATAGACTCTTTGAGCATCTTCATCGGCTTTTGCCATTGTAAGTTCATCAGTCATTTTAAACTTAAACATTAATAGATTTCTACGTGAACATATATGTCTTAAATATCTTTAATGACGTCACCGTCATAGCAAAAATGACGACAACTAACTTCATGACGCCAGTCGACACAGAAACATGACGTCACCTGATCCACAGACAGACAACTTATTTTTATATATATAGAAGATAGATAGATATAATTCTAAAATTGTCAGGTAATTTTCTATTTTGAAATAAAAACTAAAAATTATTGCTCAGACAACATAAATATTTTTGATATTTACATAATAGCTTTAGTGGTTCTGGACTGAAAACTAAATATGCTAATCAAATTGGGAATTGCAATCTTTTAGGTTGAAAAGGCAGATCCATTGGAATCATGAGAATGCGTGGAATAAGAAAAGCCTCACCCTCAAAAGACCCTGTCAAGATTGTTGCCTCTATTACGTTATAACAGACATAACACGTCATTTGTGTCCCGGTGTCCCGGTCTGTAGTTTCGTTAGTCGACAAACATGACGTCAGACGACAAACAACTTCATGACGACATACAGCTCAATCCTTATAATGATGTCAGTCGACAAACATGACGTCAGTCGACACACAAACATGACGTCAGTCGTCAGACAGACAAACAACTTATTTTTATATATATATAGATAGAAGATATATATATATATATATATATATATATATATAAACTGGGAATTGTACAAAAATTTCAATATATTTTGACAATAGATTAAAGTAATTTGAAAACCTTAAAACAGATACCCAAAATTTTGAGGTTTATTATAAATTGTTGAGCTTTAGCATGCTTGGCACGTAAAGATTTTTCCAAGTGTCAATGTTAGAATGAACATTGACAAATTGAAAAACTTTGAAAAAGATTAAAAAAGAAAAAAAATTAGAGCATGTTTGTTTTTTTGTATGTTTTAGGGTTTCCATATGACATCTTAAAAAAAGAAAACCTAAAAAGAAAAAAAAACTAAAAAAAAGAAAAAAATAAAAAAAGGAAAAAAACTAAAAAGAAAAAAAGCTAAAAAAAACTTAAAAAAGCTACAAAACTAAAAAATAGAAAAAACTAAAAAAGAAAAAAAATTAAAGCATATTTGTTTTTTCGTATGTTTGAGGGTTTGCATATGACACCGGGACACAAATGACAACCGGGACAGAGGGAATATAAATGACGACCGGGATAGTCAAAGAGAAATTACAGACTGGGATACCGGGACACAAATGACGACCTGGACACACGGACACAACTACAACGGGGACGCCGGGGACACAGGGGATGTTCGATTAGCAATCACCATTAACAAAGCTCAAGGGCAATTGTTAGAAAAATGCGGTATAGACCTGAATACGGATTATTTTCCCATGGACAATTATATGTTGCATGTTCAAGAGTCGGTAAACCTGACAATCTATTTATATGGAGAGACAATGGGACAGCGAAGAACGTTGTATATTCGCAAGTTTTACGTAGTTAAAACATATATATATATCCATCTCACAGGTGGGACACAGGGATACAACTACAATGGCGTGTAACTAATATGGCGCGTAACGACTTACGCGCCCCCACCAACAAGGTGTTGGTGTGGCGTTGAAAGTTAAATCAAATTTTTAACAAAAGATAGCATCTTTGTTTACAAGATGATGAAGGACATCATAATCGCAGGTAACGACAATAAATGACGTTATGGTACAATCATATGATGACGTAACTTGATTCCAATTAATTCGTGCAGGGGTGAGGGAGCTTGACTATGAAGCACAACTTGTGTGATCCTGAATTTAAGCAAAAAGGGTCTCTAGAAAATTGATGAGATTCTTGTATTTCAAGCGTGCCCCAAGAAGAAGCAGTCAATACTGTACAAAGAAATTGTCCCATTGCATAAAATGGGGATTTTTTTTTTCAGATCTCAAAGGAGTCTTAAACAACAAGTTATCTTCGAAAACATAGACAATACAGTCTATACAAGTCACTGAGCGAGACGGAAAAGCCTGATTCCCGCCACAATTTTAGGCCGTGGGAGGGCAGAAAACTTGAGAGTCAAAATGTGTAGCATTCAATTTATTTTTTTATTTTTTATCTTTGATATCTTACTTTCTGTGACTCAATGTTTGACAAGAGTTTATCCATATACGGCCGAACAAGTCTGAATTGTGGGGTATTAATCTGATTACATATTTCGAATATTGAATGCCATTTAATATCGGTGATCTCATAACTCCACTTCGGTTTGAAGTTTGCTTCTTCATTCACGTCATAAACTATAAACAGCTTGCAATAACGGTCATAACTGTCTTGTTTGCCCCAGTCGATATATCGCTTTGAATCAATGCTGCGCCTGTTACAACGATATCCGGTTTCCTCAAAAACTTCACGCACAGCACACTCTAGTTCACTTTCGTTTTCTACTATCTTTCCCTTTGGGAATCTCCATATAGATCTCGATCCGAACTGTTTGACAAGCAGGACCTTATCATATCTTTTATTTACTAGTATGCATCCGTATGACGGTATTAATCGGCAATATTTTTGCCACTCATAATAGATTGTGTCAACATTAGAAACGTCTTTCCTTAGAAATTCCACTTCGTTGAATACGTACCGCATCAACTCCTTATATTTTAATTTTCTCAGCCATGTCATATATGGCGAATTATCTTCCTTGTTTGGCGAATCAAAAAGAGCCCACTTTACCAACTGAATTTGTTGACATACTATTTTTAGGTTCTTGGCATCTTTTTCTGGCATACTAAATATATATTTTTCTAGCAAATGTTTAAAATTTTCATTTGACATTTTACCGCGACAATCTCAACGCTCGACGACAATTGCTGTTAATATGCTGAAATTTGAGTGAATAATTTAGGAAAATAAATTGAATTGTTTCTTTTGGGAGAAAATTTTGTTAATTCTTGTAATTGGAACTTGATTTTTATAGGAATTATTTTGCTTTTGTTTATTTCTAAAAATGTGAAATTGTGCAGCCAAAATGAAAAATACTTGACTTATTACGATTTGGAAAGAGTTAATGATCACACAATGACGTTATTTCCTTTTGTTGCAGATTTTTACTTTGATTTAGTCTGATGTAGTCTAAATAAACCACTTACAATCTTGTCCACAAAAGTTAACCACAGCCAAAGCCAAAAATAAACACAGCCAAAGGAGCCTAATAGAACGCTTAATATTCCGACCCTCAGCAGGAACAAAAAAAAAGAATACAAGAAAAGCAGTCCTTATCAAATAACAAGAGGGTAGACAGAACAAGATCCAAAAATCAAAAAACTCTTTGCTAAAAAGGTTTTTCAAAGGACAAGTATTTTTATTTTTATTTTGAAATTCTTATAATAAAGAATATTGAGGTTTTAAAATTTATTACCTTTTTTGTTTTCTCTCTTTTCTGGGATTTCTACAAGAGTAAGGCCTTCGAGCCTGATCTGTTATAGAATTTTGCGACATAGGCAATTTGTTCCGTAATTTGTTATGTTTTCCCTGGTGATCAGAATTCCTTGGTACTTTCATAGAGTTGTTCTGCGAAAAAAAAAATCCTGCTCATTTGCCTGGCTTTTTTCTTGTTTTTTCTTCCTTTTATGTTCTTTGTGTCCTACTTAGGTTGGACCTTTGGAACCAAGTTTGAAATGTTCAGCGTTCTTTGCAACTTTCCGAGTCACTCGTAGCAACACATTTACCCCTGAATGGATAGAGAAGGCATTCCAAATATCCGACTTGGAAAACATTTGTTAGTATGAGGTTTGCTAGCAAAACATCTGCTAGTATAGTTTTGTACCTAAAATTTCACACTCCTAAGTTAATTATCAAGTGGTTAGCGCTCCAGATTTGAAATCATGGGGTCACGCGTTCGATTCCTGGTGTCGCTGCTCAATTGGTTTAGAATGGGGGTCAGTGATGTGACTCTGTAAGCACAGCTAGGTTAGACCCAGCTCTAAATGGACATCTGAAGAAATACAGGGATAAAACACGGGAGGCTTCTGATGATGTTCCCCAACCGCGCATTCTTTCCCAGCCGAAGGTATCGAATCAGGAGATTTTCACCTGCGCAGCACAGACCATTGGTCAGCATGCGGAACTTGTGAAACTTGCCAAAGGAAACATGTCGAACATAAAGAATTGCGAACACTTGTTGAAGTTTTTATTGCTTTTGAAAAATGATAAACTTGTTAAGGGAGATGGGAGGTGGAGTGTATAAGATTGGGGATTGTTAGCGTCCGGCTAAGAGGTTTTTACCCTGTAATTATAATGTTACTGTTTTTTGCTTCCAATCCTTTCGATTTGAAAAAAAAAAACCATCATAAAGTGTCATTTTCAGCATTGTGTTGCCCTCATAGATGCCTTTATCAAAACGAATATTTTCAAAAATCAATAAAAGAGCTCATGATATGGTGATTTCCTTCCAAATAAGCCTTTTCCCAAAATTCTTCAACGGTTCACAACAGAGTCAAAGGATCATCAGTTTATGTTGATTGAGCATAGACTAAAGGAAAACCGAAATAGATAAACGGATATGTAAATAATTACCAGAATTAAAAAATATTTGGACCTAGAGAGGAACGTTTGTTCGGTGTTGATTCTTTTCTTTTGGCTTCCCCTCAGTATATGGATAGTTTAAACAGACATGAATAGATTGTCTCTAACAAAAACCATTTTTGCTGCATCTACTAAGAAAACCCCTAAAGGTTTTCATTGAAGTTAATGTATGTTACTGTTTTGTTCATAGAAGGTAAATTTTAAAGTCTGTTTCTGGAAGTTACCTCAACTTACTTCATTTCTTCTTTGTTTTAGGTTTTCTTCTTTGTTTTCGATTTTTCTTCTTTTTTTTAATACTTGGATACACTTCTTAATTTTACCTGCAATAATAACTTACCAATTAATATTACTGGCGATTTTAATTTTAAATTCATGTCGTCACTTGATGGCCGTAATGTTGATTATTTGGATCATCTGATATTTTATTCAACCTGTTTTGATAGTCCTTTGGTGGCGCAGTGGATTTAACCTTAGCTTGGTAATACGGGACCCAGAGATTGAATCACGCTGCAGGAATGCACTGCAGGGCCGACGCAGGGACCTTAGCAGTCATGAAGCGTCGTTAATTCTTAAATAACCTGTTTTGGTGTTTCTTTATCTACTTTTATTAGACTTAAAACTGCCTCCCTCATTCGAATATTTGCTTGCATCCAATTCTTTCTCATCAGCATGATCGGTTACTTTATGTTTGTTGCGTCTGGTCATTTTCTAATTTTTATGCTAGTTTATGTTAATGTTTTAACTTTGCTCAATTTTTATGTTAGTTCAAAGTGAAGGACAGAACCCATTATCATGATGAATTACCTAATACTTCTTACCCCGATATGAGAGGTGTTGAATGAGCTTAAGCTTTCACTTTGTTTAGCAAATTGGGTAGAAACTTATGATTGTGATTCCTTAAATTCAGGATTTTGGTAAAATTTGGTAAAATTCAGTTCATTGGTAAAATTACAAACTTACACGAATCATTTGCAAAAAAAGATAAAAAAAGATGAAACACATGTAAGATCTATGGATCACCAATGGTGTTATGCTGCTAAGTAAGAGAATTATTTAATAACAGCCAAAATAAATGGACGGAATTATTTCTGCCATGAAGTATCGGTAGCTTTTTTTTCAATTGTTACTCATTTGTAATATGTTGTTTGTTCAATAGGATCTGGAACTTTGCCAAGTTGATAAGGCCATCCTCTGGTTTTCAAGAAAACAATTACTTTTATCTTAAAATGTATCTTTTGTTTTGGGTGAGACGGTTTGGATATCCTCTTGGAAATCCTTAAGCGGGGATGTAATCGTAAAAAGTTTGTCTTTTTGCCTTCTTAATTGTTAAGTACAGCTGCCAAGTTCTCTCATCTCTTTATTTCTTTGATTTTCTTGCACTTAATGCAAACAGGCCAAAAATCAGCTTTTAAGTAATTATCCAATCACTTTCAAAAGAAATTAGTTTGGCATGCCCTCCTACCAAAAAAATCCCCGGTAATATTCAGGCCAAACTTCTTGCTGCACAAGCCCCCCCCCCCAAGAAAAAAATGTGTTTGATACAAGGCAAACAAAAACACTGTCTTCAGTCAAGCTTATAATTATTTCTCTTCCTTTTTTGGCACCTCAGAAGGGTGACGAAAAACGATAACATTTAGATTCTAACTGTTAGTTCTTCTAATTTACTGCTCACCTTGTTATTTCATTCTTTTGTTTCGTTTCTTATAATCTTTATTTACTTACTTTTGCATCGTATGTCATCGTCTGTCAAACCACAGGTTTGTAGGAACCGGACCTAGACTATCATTTTTTATAACTTTTCTTTTCTTTTCAGCTTCTGTTTGTTCCGAGTTTGGAAACGACGCTGAAGCATTGCAACATCCTCTATATTCTGTAAACTTATGTGCATATCTCAAGGAATTTATTTCGCAGTTCGTTGCTCAAGGTTTTTTTGAGAGCTCTTTCCGACCTAATTTGAACGAAGCCGAAAAAAAGACTCTCAGTCTTCTAGGGATTAATGTCTAAGATCTGTTAATTTATGCTATGTCATTAAAATTGTGACGTTTTCGCATTTTCCTTCTTTTTTTTATAACAGTTAGCACAAAAGATTTAACCTTCCAGTGTAAAAGCTCAAATATTTCTGCATCGTCATGGTTACAGCAATAGCTGCAGACGTGTAAAGAGTGAACCATAGCCCACAGTAGTTGACAATTAAGAAACGTGTTTTTGGAAATCCAAATAATTCTATCTGCATCATGTTTCCCTCCTATGGGCATCCTTGTACAGAATGAATCCTAGACTATGGTAACTAAAAATTTGTTTCGCGGAGGACTTAAATCTTTCTTATCTTTCTAACTAAGATACGTTAGTTTTATATTCCCCAATTACAAGTGTAATTTTTCTTTTGTTTACAGAAGTTGGTAGAAGACTGTTAGTTTTAACTGTTAAAACTATCTAGAAAGAACTTAGTATTCCGGAACTTAATACCTAATTTATTAAAGTTTACATGTCATCATTAAGCTTGGCATCACCGGCGAAAATTCCAAAGAATAAGAAAACATTTTATTATCAGGACTACCTATGCGTGTCTTTAGTCATCCTACAAGCTACAAGCAAAATCGTAACCCAGCATTGAATAATTGAAATATGTGATTGTTTACGACACGAAACAGTTATGTTTTTTTTTACCAGAGAATTAGTATTTGCAGTGGATAGTTCTTTACAACTCTTCAATTAATTTTATTTTCGCTCTTTACCATTTTTTCAGCTGTTTTTTGTTGTTTTTTGTTGGATCAAATTACTGTCATGCATCAAATATGCGTCAAATTTGTTATAAAACTCAGTACTTGTTTGAGGTATTTCAAGGCTTGTCGAAAAAACTCGGCCCCGAGTTGACTTCTCCAAACGTAGAAATTAAATCATTTGAACGAATCATATTTTCCAATAATGTATTAAAATTAGTCTCAGCTTTGTATTCAGCAAGCTAAAAAATCTTTAAATTTAGCATTTCGTGGAGATCAAACTTTATGTGCGATTTGAAAATTTAATATGTTGTGATTGTTTATTTCTGTTTTGCAATATTAGCGGCAGATTTATATTTAACAGGGTTAGAATCAATGCATACCATTTATGGTGGAAATCAAGCACCATTTGTGATATATTTGCATTTGAAATAGATTTTACAGACCCTCACTCAAACTTTCAACTCTACCCCAAAAGTAGGGGCCGGCCTTCGGCCTCTACGCGCTTAGCTCCTGTTTGTATCAAATATGGTTGGCAGTTCTTGCATATTGATTTTGGTGGAAATCAGCACCATCTGTAAATATATGCGTCTAAGATATTCCCTCCCACACTCGAGCCTTTAATCGCGGCTAGCAACATGCTTCGGCCCCCGCATGCCTACTCTCACGATCAATTTCAACATTTCTTGCTCTATTAGTTCAGGTGAATTTCCATTGCGATGAAAAATGTTTCAAACAGTTCGTGGTAACGAACTGTAGTAAGGAGCGACCCGGCTCAATAGTAACCAAAACTCTAAAAAATTGAATTTTGATATCAATAGCTGCATCAAAAGAACCAAATTTTAACGCTGATTTTAAATATATAAGTTTCATCAAGTTTAGTCTTACCTATCAAAAGTTACGAGCCTGAGAAAATTTGCCTTATTTAGGAAAATAGGGGAAAATACCCCCTAAACGTCGTAGGATCTTAACGAAAATGACACCATCAGATTCAGCGTATCAGAGAACCCTACTGTAGAAGTTTCAAGCTCATATCTACAAAAATGTGGAATTTTGTATTTTTTGCCAGAAGACAAATCACGGGTGCGTGTTTATTTGTTTGTTTGTTTTTTTTCCAGGGGTCATCGTATCGACCAAGTGGTCCTAGAATGTCGCATGAGGGCTTATTCTAAAGTAAATGAAAAGTTCTAGTGCCTTTTTTAAGTGACCGAAAAAATTGGAGGGCATCTAGGCCCCCTCCCACGCTCATTTTTTCCCAAAGTCAACGGATCAAAATTTTGAGATAGCCATTTTGTTCAGCATAGTCGAAAACAGTAATAACTATGTCTTTGGGGATGACTTACTCCCCCACAATCCCTGGGGGAGGGGCTGCAAGTTACAAACTTTGACCAGTGTTTACATATAGTAATGGTTATTGGGAAGTGTACAGACGCTTTCAGGGGAATTTTATTTTGTTTGGGGGTGGGGCTGAGGAGAGGGGGCTATGTTGGAGGATCTTTCCTTGGAGGAATCTGTCATGGGGGAAGAAAAATTCAATGAAAAGGGCGCAGGATTCTCTAGCATTACTATAAGAAAACAATGAAAAATAAACATGAAAAGTTTTTTTCAAATGAAAGGAAGAAGTAGCGTTGAAACTTAAAACGAACAGAGACTATTACGCATATGAGGGGTTCTAAAAATATTTAGCATAAAGAGCGAGGTATTTAGGAGGAGATAAATACCTTGCTCTTTATGCTAAAGTATTTTTGGTAATTTCAACTATTTATTCTACGGCCTTTCTGATTCAGGGGTCATTCTTAAAGAATTGGGACAAAACTTACGATTTAGTGTAAAGAGCGAGGTATTAACGAGGGTACAAACCCCCTCGTATACATAATAAAAATATAAGGTTATGAAAGTTTGTTACGTAAGTTAATTCTTAAGTTACGTATATTTTTTATTAATAAAAACGTTCGTTAAAAATTAAAAGTTCTAGTTGCCTTTTTAAGTAACCGAAAAATTGGAGGGCAACTAGGCCTTCTTCTCCACCCCTTATTTCTCAAAATCGTCTGATCAAAACTAAGAGAAAGCCATTTAGCCAAAAAAAGAATTAATATACAAATTTCATTTTAATAATTTATGTGCGGAGAGCCAAAACCAAACATGCATTAATTCAAAAACGTTCAGAAATTAAATAAAAAAAAAACTAATTTTTTTAGCTGAAAGTAAGGAGCGACATTAAAACTTAAAACGAACAGAAATTACTCCGTATATGAAATGGGTTGTCCCCTCCGCAATCCCTCGCTCTTTACGCTAAAGTTTGACTCTTTGCCACAATTCTACTTTTTAAAACAACTAAAAGCTTTAGCGTAAAGAGCGAGGGATTGCGGAGGGGACAACCCATTTCATATACGGAGTAATTTCTGTTCGTTTTAAGTTTTAATGTCGCCCCTTACTTTCAGCTAAAACAAATTAGTTTTTTTTTATTTAATACGGACAAAATACACCCACACACTTGTTTTTCTATAACTAAATTTACTATACTTATTGCTAAATTTTCTATAACTACGGTTGGCAGCTCCGCCACCAGCCCTCGCACGCTTGCTATCATGACTTCACGTTATTAATTTTTTCAATTTATATTCTTATTCCTATAGTTCTGTTCTATTCTAATGACTCCAAAATTATCTTGGATTAACTATCACGTTTAACTAAGCTTGTTTTTCAGTGCAAAGGTTAATAAAATACACAGTATCAATAGCGTTACCAACGCATTGAAATAAAGTCCACCAGATTTCCGATTAAGATTGTACCACAAGAGATTCATTTGTACCATCTGAACAGAAGGTTAATAATTCGCCGGCACAGAAAGAAAATTTTGATAAACTAAAACTTGAACAGGTATCCGAGTCACAAAAGAGCATATAAACCAAAATATAATTGTACTAAAACATTTTCGAATGTGCCGAACTGTATCAGAACCTCTAAATTGTACCGAAAACGGTACAGTTGCAGCGCGCTGGAAATTCTGCATATGTTGCACTTGATTTCGCATTGTATACACAGTGGATTCATCCTTGCATACAAGACTAATAGGCGGCAAAAGGATTGATCTGAATAGTCGGCGAAAAGATTGATCTGCAAAAAACAGTTAAAAACAGTTTCCTGAAGGATGCATTAGCTTGACCGATTCTTAGCTTGACTTCTCACTGACACGATCTTGAATTGTGGATGGTACTTCCTAAGTACTTGAACTCCACGACTTAATACACCGCCTAGTAATTGCTTCGTAGATGGGGGCTGATATTGTCAGTGGAATCAACATCTCCGAGTCTCTTATCCAACCAGATTCTGGTTGGACAAGCGATTTCCATCGCTTGTCCGGAGAATATAATCAATAATGATGATAAATAACAGTGGTGATAGAGCATACCCTTGCTTCACCCCTGTCATGAAGTGAGGGTAACGGGTACTCCCGTCACTTGTCTTCACACCTTATTTTGTGTTTTTGTAGAAGGCTTCCGCTGTTCGGACGAGCTATCAGAAATATCGCAGTATCGGAGAACCATCCAAAGCGTTTGGCGATCAACTGAGTCGAAAGCTTTCCCGAAGTCTATGAAGACCAAGTACAGCTTGTTGCACCATTCATTCGCTTCTTCTAGCAGCATTCTAAGACTAAATGTAAGATAGACCCACGATCGATTATGCTTTGTAGTGTCTTAAGGCTTCAGGATCAAAGCATATTTTTTTCTTTGCTTGAAATTTTTTTTATATTTTCAAGGCTGAAAATGGAAGAGTTCGACATCAAAAGTCATCAGTGAATAGATGTCGAAGATGTCTCGCAGCTCTACGCTTTCTTTTTCAGTCGTAATGTTTCAATTTTTCCGAGTTGCCGAAAGAAAATTAATGTTCTGTCCATTTGGAAATGAAAAATGTTGATTCAGACGTTCCTTTTTACATTTCTAGTAAATCTTTGAAGACGAAAAAGTAAACCTTTTCTTTTTTCGGCTGAACACATTTGTACTTTATAGCATAAATTTTATAGTATTTTGTAGTATAGTATTTTCAAACCTGGGCGGCATGGACGAGTCTGAGGGGGGATGACACAAAATCAAATGAGAATAAAACTACGCAGTCACGCAAAATATCTCAAGAGATTTAACAGCTGATTATGAGGTATGAAAAACAACATTTTAATTAACTAGAAAATAATGCAAATTTCATTGTCATTAGATGAATATTAACGTCAGCAATTAATGTGATCAGTATTATTTTGACCACCATTTGGAGACGTAAACCCTCCCTGGGAGATATTTCTTGCTAAGAAACAGTTATAGTAGATATACCTTTTCTTGATCTTTTGTGAGTAATATATTGTTTACAGTAATAGGTAAATAAGAAATACATACTTTTTAGTAAATATGAAGCAGTAAACCTATAAGTTTAGTTTGTGAGCCATGTTTTTTAGTCCATGTGAGATACCTTTTTAATATGACCTCCGGTGTTTTTTCGAAAAAGTTGATATTTTGGAATAACAAACAATATTTCCTGCGAAACACCTGACATTTGCAAGATTTTATTTTTAGGGCAATCATGTGATACCAAACTGATTGTCCAAAAAGTACCCCCCCCCCCCCTTTGAACTGAATAAAAATCGGTTGGAAACACCTGATGTTTTCTGGACGCATGGAATGCTCCATAAGGTAGCTCTCGTGTCAAAAAGTATGAGTTAGGAACTTAACTATGTTTTTATAAAAGAAAAGAAAGTTATAAACGATGCAAAAAAGTCCTTTCTACGTTCGGTTATTTGTAAAGCTACGTTAAGATATGGAAGCTGCTTATATCCTCAGTCCTTTAAAAACGAGAAGTAAAGCATACCATCACATGCAGATGGGATTCATAGGGAACCCAAAGAAGATATTGCAGTTCTTCTCGAAGAAAACCACAATGATCACGCAAATATTTCTAGGGATAATATCATGTTGTTAAACTTTCTTATTAGATGGAATTTTTCGGAACATTTAAGTTTCTTGAATAAATCGATTACAATGACCAAAAATACGTCTATAGATTCAATTAGATATCACAAGTATTACTTGTCTCTGAATAACGGCCACTGTTTCAAAACCACTTGCATTATGTTAAAACTTGCAAAGCTTATTCCGAGCGAAATTGGCCCCTTTATCTAATTCATGCTCAGTCCCTTATAAAGTCCACATGTCAATTCTTCCTGCCTATAAGTAAAAAAGCATTATTAGTCCTTTATCTACAGATGTAAAAAAAATAAAATAAAAAAACATGGAGAAGTGGAGAGGCCCTAAGACTTAGTGACCTAATATGTCCTTCATTTTAGGTCACTACTACGTAACAAAACCAAACAACAAATCATTTAAGATTCGAAAAACGCAACAACGATGCTTATTCTTACTTCAGACAATCTTTGACTTACATTAAATACCCCGTTTTGGTAGATGGCAGGGTGACAAGAATTTACCGACTACCTCTCTTAAGGAGACCAACATGGTTACAGACTCCCACCGAATCATTATTTATAAATGATCGCTAAGGATCATTTATAAAGAAGGCGAAATTCCATACTCCTTCCTCCTTAAAGCTGCATGCTTTACCACCTTAAAAGAAAGGAGGGAAAAAATTTGCCTGCTTTTCGCTAAATCAGTCATTTCCAATCCCCGTACTGAAGACTTACTCCCTGTTTTTCAAAATCCCATTAGACTCCGACTCCCCCGATCAGCCTCCTTAACAATCCAAACTTACTCACCGATCTATGCTGTTACAGAGAGGTTTCGTAAAAGTTTTATCCCCTTTATTCTGGAACACCTTAATAATAATTTGTGGTTATGTACTTGCCAAATTCCTCTTTTCCTCTATTGCTGTTTTATTTTTGATTTATTGTAATGTTTTTGTAATTTAATTGTCAAGCTTACTGATTTGCCCTTTATCTTTGATGATTTTGCCTTTTTAATTTCTTTTTAATTTTAAATGTTTGACTTAATGTACTGATCTGAATTTTTTTTCTTAACTTTTAATGACATATAAAGCGAATTCGGCTCTATAGAGCTTGTGATAGTCTTCTGAAATAAATATTATCTTATCTCATATCCTAATAAATCTAATAAAAGCATTACCTGATAAACTATCAACACCCTTTGTTAGTATTTTTAATGATATTAGTGATTTCGGCTGTTACCCGTTGTGATGGAAGCTGGGCTGTATTACTCCAATCCAAAAGAAAGGAAGCGTGAACAATTTTACTGGTTTGCCGATGAAATGTCGAAATCTCAATTATGACATTACTTGACGATGTCACACAGGAGGCTTCTTTGTCGAAGATGAAATTAAACCCTAATAAATCTTCAGTTATAACCGTTAATTTTTTAAAATCTTCCCCCACTTTCACAAGCGCCATTCCTCCCAAAATCTCCGTCACATACGTTAAAATACTTAAAGTGATAATTACTACTGACTTGAAGTGGGATGCCCTTGTTCAAAACATCCTCAAACATGCTTCCCTTGCGTTTCTCTTCTAAAACTTTTGATAAAATTGTCTTGTCCTCCTAAGGACCTTCTCCAAATTTATTGTTCTGATCAACACGGTTGATCAGTCACTAGTCCAACACGGTTAAACTCTTCCACCCACCCTGACAGGAATCAAACGTATCTAAGTCCAAATCTATTTTTTAATTCTGGCAATTATATACATATCTGTTTATCTATTTTGGTTTTCCTTTAATCTATGCTCAATCAACATAAACTGGTCATCCTTTGACTCTGTTGCGAACCGTTGTAGAATTTTGTGAGAAGGATTATTTGGAAGGAAATCACCATATCATGAGCTCTTTTATTGATTTTTGAAAATGTTCCTCATGATAAAGGCATCTGTGAGTGCAACACAATGCTGAAAATGGTGCTTTAAGATGCGTTTTTTTTGTTTTTTTTCAAATCGAAAGACTTGGAAGCATAAAAACAGCAACATTATAATTCACAGGGTAAAAAACTCTTAACCGGACGCTTCCAATCCCCAATCTTATACACTCCACCTCCTAACCCCCTTAACAAGTTTATCATGTTTCAGCAAGCATTAAACACTTCAACAAGTGTCCGACAGATCGTTATGTTCGACAAGTTTTCTTTAGCAAGTTTCAAAAGTTCCACATGCTGACCAATGGTCTATGCTGCGCAGATGAAAATCCCCTGATTCGATGCCTTCGGCTGGGTTGCGTGATTGAAGAAAAATCATCCGATGCTTCCCGTGTTTTATTCCTAGATTTCTGTAACTAGTGATTCATCCTCTGGTTTTCCAGGATGCAATTACTTTTTTCTTAAAATGTATCTTTTGTTTTGGGTGAGACGATTTGGATATCCTCTTGGAAATCCTTAAGAGGGGATGTAATCGTAAAATTTTGTCTTTTACTCGTTTATTTGTTAAATACACCTGGCAAGTTCTCTCACCCCCGTAACCCCTATACTCTGTAAGCACAGCACCATAGCTGTGCTTACAGAGTCATATCACTGACCCCGTTCCAAACCAATTAATCAGCGACTTGGCAATTTACTTAGGAGTGTGAAATTTTAGGTACAAAACTATACTAGCAAATGTTTTGCTAGCAAACCTCATACTAACAAATGTTTTCCAACTTGGACATCTGGATAGCCTTCTCTATCCATTCAGGGGTAAATAAACGAGTTACTGTAAAATTGCAAAGAATGCTGAACATTTCAAACTTGGTTCCGAAGGTCCAAAAACAACCTAAGAAGGACAAAAAGAACATAAAATGAAGAAAAAACAAGAAAAAAGCCAGGCATATGAGCAGGATTTTTTTTTGAAGAACAAGTCTATTAAATTACCAAGGAATTCTGATCTACAGGAAAAACATAACAAGTTACGGAACAAATTGCCAATGTCTCCAAATTCTAAAATGGATCAGCCTCGAAGGCCTTACTCTTGTAGAAATGCCAAAAAAGAGTGAAAACAAAACAAAATGATAAACTTTGAAACCTCAACATTCTTTATTATAAGAATTTCAAAATAAAAATAAAAATACTTGTCGTTTGAATAAACCCTTTTTCACACACAATTCTTTGGATTTTTGGATCTTGTTGTGTCTACTCTCTTGTTATTTAATAAGGACTGCTTTTCTTGTATTAGTTTTTTTCTCCTGCTGAAATGTCAGAATACTAGGGGTTCTATTAGGCTCCTTTGGCTCTGCGAAATCTTGTAAACACCATCGGTGATTGAAGTTAATATTTAACTTTTGTGGACATGATTGTGTGTGGTTTATTTAGACTACATTAGACTACATCAAAGTAAAAATCTGCAACAAAAGCAAATAACGTCATTGTGTGATTTAAACTTAGCATTAAGTATTTCCAAATCATAACAAGCCAAGCATTTTTCATTTTAGCTACACAATTTCACATTTTTTTAAAAATAAATAAAAGCAAAATAATCCCTATAAAAATCAAGTACCAATTAGAAGAATTAAGAAATTTTCTCCCAAAAGAAACAATTCAATTTATTGTCCTAAGTTACTCATTCAAATTTTAGCATGTTAACAGAAATTGTCGTTGAGCGTTGAGATTGCTGCGGTAGAATGTCGAATGAAGGTTTCACCCATTTGCTAGAAAAATATATATTTAGCATGCCAGAAAAAGATACCAAGAATCTAAACAAAGTATGTCAACAAATTCAGTTGGTAAACTGGGCTCTTTTTGATTCGCCAAACAAGGAAGATTATTCGCCACATATGACATGGCTGAGAAAATTGAAATATAAGGAGTTCATGCGGTATGTATTCAACAAAGTGGAATTTCTAAGGAAAGACATTACTAATGTTGACACAATCTATAATGAGTGGCAAAAGTATTGCCGATTAATACCGACATACGGCTGCATACTAGTAAATAAAAGGTATGATAAGGTCCTGCTTGTCAAAGTGTTCGGATCTAACTCTGGATGGAGTTTCCCAAAGGGGAAGATAGAAGAAAACGAAAGTGAACTAGAATGCGCTGTGCGTGAAGTTTTCGAGGAAACCGGATATCGTTGTAACAGGCGCCGCATTGACTTAAACCGATATATCGACTTGGGGAAACAGAACAGTTATAGCCGCTATTGCAAGCTGTTTATAGTTTATGACGTGAATGAAGAATTCAACTTTAAACCGAAGTCGAAGTATGAAATCACCGATATTAAATGGCATTCAATATCCGAAATATTTAATAAAATTGATGCCAAACAATTCAGACTTGTTCAGCCATATATGGATAGACTCTTGTCAAAAGTTAAGTCACAGAAAGTAACACATCAAAGATACAAAATTAAAAGTAAATTAAACACTACAAATTTCGGTTCTCGAGTTTTCTGCCCTGCCATGGCCTATAATTGTGGCGGGAATCAAGCTTTTCCGCCTCACTCAGTGACTTTTATAGACTGTATTTTCTACGTTTTCAAAGATAAGATGTTATTTAGGATTCCTTTGAGATTTACAAAAAAAACTTTCCAATTTTATGCAATGGGACGACCTCTTTTACAGTATTGATAGCTTCTTCTTGGGCACCCTTGAAAGACAAGGAATTTACTTAATGTCATCAATATTCAGGAGACCCTTATTGGTTAAATTCGGGATTACACAAATTGTACTTGATAGTCAAGCTCCCTCACCCCTGCACGAACTAATTGGAATAAAGTTACAACTCAACATCTAAAGTCCTTCACTGTCATCTTTACGGCATCTGATGTAATGAACAGACTAAAGAAGAAGAATAAATTGAGTGTTGTCATGTCAGGGTGCTGTAGAAGCTGGTAAAACTGCTTCCTGCTTTTTGGTTCACATAATATGGGACATCAGATTTCATCACGACCCATGAAGGAATCGTTTTCACCTCTGAATACGGGGATCTCGCGTACATTAAAATCCATCATAACATAAACATCATTTTTTCTCTTTCAAAGTGATGCTGCTTTTAAGTAAATTATTGAAGAGCTGCACCGCCACAATTGCGTTTCAATGGCATACGATAGATCCCACCTGACTTCAAAGGATAGGCTGAATCATCTCGTTTCAGGTTTTTACCTTCTTTGAGTTTAGATAGACCTCTACGATTTTTACGAATTCTGCTACCAAAGTTTTGTTTGTTTTTCATCATTTGCTCCACGAGGTTTACCAAATGACAGCGTCGATATTTACTGGTATCTATTCTCTTTTAATCGAATATTGGCCTCGTTAATTATGAATAAAACCGGCCAGGCATCATTATTGTAATTTAATTACTGTGAGAACATCTGTTTTCCATTACCAGACTTGCGCATGAGTTTCGGTTCCCACGTTCCCATCAAGGACGCAATGACCCCCATCAGGATCCAAAAATCGAAAAACCTAACCTAAACTATATTTTTTCATTTATTTTTTTTTTTTTAACTTTGAAATGTTTTAACTTTTTTTTCAACGCAATTCTTTTTTGGACATCATTTTTTGGACTTCAGTTTTCTTGGGACTTTGAATTATTTTTATAATTTTTGGATTTTTTGGGACTTAGAATTATCTTGGGACAATGAGAATTTCTTGGTATGTTTCCGAAGAATGATACGTTATCTGGTATTGCATATTTTTATGTTGTCAGTGAAACAGTAAAATACGTCCTGTGACAAATCTCACATCTGGTCTTTTGAGACACAGATACTGTTACAGCCCACACTCTGATACGCTCTGATACATGGAGTTACTAACACCTTTTTTGACATCTTTCTAAGAATATACATTCTGGTTTTTTAGAGTTTCTTGGTATGTACCCGATAATTTCAAGAATTGTGCGTTATCCGCATATGGCAAAATTATTCATGTTATCAGTGAAACAATACAATACATAATATGACAGCCCACACACCTGGTCTTTCGATGCATAGATACTGTCGCAGCCCAAACTCTGATATACAATTGGAGTTGCTAACACATATTTTGGCATCATTCCAAGAATAGATTTCCTAGAATTTCAAGAATGATGCGCTATGTGGTATTGTGCAATCATTCATGTTGTTCATGGCATGTTTCCGAGAATTTCAAGAATGAAGTGTTATCTGGTATTGCGGAATCATTCATGTTGTCAGTAAAACAATAGGATACATCCTGTTACAGCCCTTACATCTGGTCTATTGAGATAATAACTGAGTCAAAAACATTTTTAGCTTCCAAGCGGTTTCCATTAATTTCATGAAATTTATTTTATTTTTTAAGACCTAGAATTATTTTATTTTTTTCACTTAGAATTTCTTGGTACGTTTCCGAAAATCCCAAAAATGATGCGTTATCTGGTATTGCGTAATCATTCTGATCTTGAGAAAAAAAAAGTCCAAAAAATAATAATTATAAGTCCCAAAAAGCTATAAATTTCATAAAATCAATGGAAAAGTGCTTCGAAGCTAAAATAATGTTGTTGACTCAGTTGTTATCCCAAAACAGCACACATGGGGGCCTAAGAGCCCAAAAAAAATAATTCTAAGTCCCAAAAAACCCCGTAAATTTCATAAAGTCAATGGAAAACTGCTTAGAAGCTATAAATGTTGTTGACTCACTTGTTATCTCAAATGACGAGATGTGAGGTCTGTCACATGTCGTATTGTATTGTTTTACCGACAAAATAAATGACTGCGCAATACCATATAAACGCATCATTCTTGAAATTCTCGGAAACATGCCATGAAATTCTCGGAAACCAAGATGCATATTCTTGGGATGATACCAAAAAGGTTTTAGCAACTCCAATAATACATCGCAGCATGGGCTACCACAGTATCTGTGGCTAAAAAAATAGATATGACAGCTGTCACATGATGTATTGTGTTGCATCACTGACAGCATGATAATTGCGCAATACCAGATAACGCATCAACGCATCGGAAACATACCAAAAAATTTTAAGCGTCCCAAAATAATTCTAATTCTAAGTCCCAAAAAACAACAGAAATTTCATATAATTAATGAACAACTGCTTAAAAACTAAAAAATGTTATTGATTTAGTTGTCATCTCAAAAAACCAGATGCGAGGGCTGTCATAGGATGTATTTATTTATTTATTGAACACTCATCATTTACATAACATGATAAGATGCAGTAGTGGAAGAAAACACACAAAAAACAAACAAATGAAAAGCACAAGAAGAAGAAGAAACCGATTACAGAACTAACTCTTGTCATAGCAACGACATTTACGGATAAAAATAAACCAATAATTAGTAACAGATTTAAAAATTACTGCACGACATAAGGAGCAAAAAGAGAGAGAGAGAGAGAGAGAGCGAGAAAAGGAAACCAAAGAAACAACAATAACATAAGTAAAAATAGAACAAAATAAAATAAGCAATTCAGAAAAAACAAGGACCAGACTACTAAAATGATACAGAATACCACTCCTGGGCAGTCATATTCACTTTTTTATTATGTTTAGCTACTACTTAACTACTGCAATATTCGGGTCGGCAGTTTTAAAACGACGGACAATTTTTGTGTTGCTTTGCCAGGGTGGAAGGCGGAGCAAACATTTTTCAAAAAGGAGGAAGAGTGAACATAATTTTGTTCGGTATGTATTAGTTAACAGTTTTCAAAAGGGTGAAACATGCAAAATGTGAGGGAGAGGTTTTGTATTGAAAAGGCTAGCTAGCAAATGCCGGTTGAATATGAACTTGCAAGAGATTATTGAGGCATAAGAGGCGGAAATGCGGCGGGTTAAATGTGCAATAAGGAGGTGCCGAGTGTGGCGTATAGATGAACCTATAGGGAAACCAAGATACACGAGGTGATCGACAGGTTGAACCGAAGAATTCCTAAGTTTGGCTGAATTTAGTGGATCGCTCTTCCAGTTAAAAAGTACCATTTGCGACTTGACAGAATTGAAATGTTGATCAAGCTTAAGGTATTCTGCTTGGAGGATAAAAAAAACATCACTGACTCGTTGCAGGGTGCAAGAGCCGTAGGCCATAGTTACTAAATAGACCAAGTGAAGAAACTGTTTCTTGATGTGCACATTTTAAAACTGGAATAAGCTTTGTTTGAGCAACTGGAGGCATATTCTTATCAGGCGGTAATTTTAGTCGAATACGCAGTCAAGAATAGGTGTTCCGAAATGTGAGAATAATTGCAGGACCTAATCCTCGCTTGGCAGCTTTCAGAAGCATTGACAGGTGTATTAACCAGTCAAAGGCACGTTTGATGTCATGACTAGCAAGAACAATACCTTCCTCCACAAATTCTGCATCAATTAGAACGTTTGCGACGACTGTGAGTGCATCTTCACATCCTGTTCCTCGTTTGAACCAGAACTGATGTTGTGGAATATAACATGTCTTTTCATGATCGTTTGTAAAGCGAAGTTCAAAAAGTTTACAAAGGTGAGGTTGCAACAGTAATTGGTTGAAAAGAGGAACATTGAGGGTCTGCCCTCCCTTTTCTAGGAATGGGTGTAAGATCACCGATACAAAATGTGGTTGGAACCTTGTATTCAGCAAAATCATTTGCATTAAAAATGTGATATACCGGACAAGAAGAGGGAGACCATGTTTTAGATGCATAGCCTAACATGATCAATACCACTAGAGGATTTCTGCTTTAGTTATTAAATAACTTTTTCAGCAAATTTAGTAGCAACGACAAAATGGGTATGCTGAGAAGCAGCCAACATTTCTTCGAGCTTCACTTGGTAGAGTTGCTCAAGCTCAGGATCCGGTGAAGAAACTTCGGATTCATAGTACGAATACCATTCACCATCTGAAATATCAGAGGCATAAGCAGAAAAAGCATTGACAAGCGTTTGTGAAACAATTCTGAAAAGATAATTCCGTTCTAAACTTGCCCTAGTAGAATTATTATTTATGAGATTTTCTTATAAATTGCGAGGGCTTTTGAAAACATTCTTTTTGTACAAAACCGCAAACATTTTTTGGAAGACCACAGTCTTTCCATAGCAAAAACCAATATTTTGCAGGGTGGCAAGAGGAAACAAGTTCAGGATTTGAAGACCAAACAGGAACTATCCTTAAGAGTTCTACGAAGAGGAACTGCTTGATCTTCAGCAAAACAAAGAGCATGACAAATATCCACAGAATAAACATCCAAACATAGGTGTACTTCAATGCCAGGAAGTTGAAGTGATTTATGTAAAAAGTGGAAGGGAATACGGATCTTGTCCAGAATAAAATCTGACAAAAGTGTAAATAATTCCAAATTAATTTTTGACCTTTTGCGGACAAATGGAGAAACTTAGATATTACAATGGATGGGATGAGAAGCCAACTTCTCTATTTGGAAAGAAGAAGCTATTGGAAGATAGTCTCAAAGCTGGAATTCTCACAGGACTTTCACCCCGTTAAAAACAAGATCAGAGGAAGCTACGACATGATCTGGGTTCGATGTATGGGAGGATGTGTGAATATAAATAAAAACTGATTTTTTATCAACAAAACAAAAAAAAAACACCAAAAAGGTCTTAATCAGACTAGTTCTCATAGATAGTTTAGAGCCTACTTCACTTAAAATCTCAATTAAAATCCCCTACAGCCGCACAGGCCCTAAACGCTTTATTTTTTCTAAACAGGATCCTAATTTATCACATGACAGGGCAAATAGACGCTCAGATTCATCAATGTTATAATTTGTTGGTAAATATAAACATATATAAAGACACAACTC
The DNA here is from genome assembly GCF_032884065.1 of Artemia franciscana. Classification (NCBI taxonomy): domain Eukaryota; kingdom Metazoa; phylum Arthropoda; class Branchiopoda; order Anostraca; family Artemiidae; genus Artemia; species Artemia franciscana. The sequence goes on along the minus strand of NC_088871.1, from coordinate 18,488,670 downwards.
TCAACTCGAATGGCTAAATGATGATCACTTGGCTCAAACAGACTAGACCTAAATGACGACGAAACAAGGATGCCTAAGTCTCCGGAAGGCCTTCCTCTGGTGTTAAGTCTTTTTGCGGGAACGCAGTAAGAAGTTGCACAATCTAATTTCATTGTATTTGTGCTATACTTTGTCAAAAAATGCTCTTGTACACACATAACATTATACTTCGCAAGTAGCGTGGTTAGCTCTGGTAGTTTATTCGCGAAAGAGCCATTTATATTCCAAGGTAGGAAATTTATCACTGAAGTCATTTACTAACGATTTTACTGTTAGTAAATAATAAGTAAACAAATAATTACTGGACCTTTAAACTTAGCGGAACAAAAAAGATATCTCAAAATTTTGATTGGATGCACTCGTGGAAATGATGTATGGGGGGGCACTGGTTGCCCTACAATCACTTTCGACTATTAAAAATGTTACTGGAACTTCTGATTTCCAATCCAATGAGCCCAATCCAAATTTTATGCGACCACCCTTTCCATGAGAGCCTTATATGCCCCGGGGCATAATATAAAATGCTTTCTCCAAGGGTTGTGGGGGGGTATGTAATACTCAAAGATATAATTACAGGACCTTTTAAATACACTGATCAAAATGTCGATCTCAAAACTTTGATTTGGTGCACATGGGGAAATGGTGGGCTCGGGGGGGGGGGGGTTGGCCGCACTCCAATAGCTTTCGACTATTAAAAAGCCAACTAGAACTTCAGATCTCCAGTCTAATGAGCCCTCTCTAAAGTTTAGACAACAACTTTTTCCATAGAAACCTTATATGTTCCCGGGGAATTACTTACAACCTTTGCCCTAAGGGCTGGGGTTTGTATTCATCAAAGACATAATTACAGGACCTTTCATCTACGCTGAACAAAACGCGTATCTCGAAATCTTATTGGATGCATTTGGGGATAAGATTGGCATGGCGAGGGAGCTGGATGCCCTCCAATCAATTTCGACTATGAAAAAGGGCTTGAGCCCCTTTTGAAATTTCTACGATAACTCCTTAAATAAAAAGTGCCATGGTATAAAGAAATGACAATAAATAATGCATTGTGCCCACATCGCTCTTTACTCAGGCAGTGCCATTGCGCTGCCTATGATAAAGTTCAAACGTACATATATTCCCAAGTAACATATACTGTATTTAAGCAATGAACGGATTGCCTAACTTATAGCCCTTAACCTGAGGATTGTAGGGAGGTTGACATCCCAAAAGATATAACTACTGGACTTTCAACAATGCTCAACATACTAGTTCTCTTGAAATTTTGATTGGTTGTGTTTTGGGGAATGATAGACTTCTAGAGAGGGACTGGTTGCCCTTCATTTACTTTTGGCTCTAAAAAGGGCACTAGATTTTCCGACTTCCAATCAAATGAAATGCATCTTATCCCAAGTTTATAGGACAATTTGTTCCATAAAAACTTTATTTTCCCGGGGCATAGCTTACAACCCTTTCCATATGGGCTCTGGAGACTTGTGTCCACCTTGAAGGCATTGTTATATACTCTTTGGACTATTGTGAACAAACTCAATATCTCAAAATTTTCATCGGATACTTTTTGAGAAAAGAGAATGTCAGGGAAGGGGGGGGGGGATAGTTGATCTCCATTAATTTTAACTCTTAAAAGAGATCTAGAACTTTAAATATCCAATCAAATTAGCCTCATCTGAAGTTAATACAACCATCCCTTTCATAAAAAGCATATATGTCGCTGGGTTATGACTTACAAACCTTGGCCCCAGATTCCAGGGGATTGTGTCAACCCCAAAGGCTTTGTTTGGTCATCGCTGGACTGTTTTTGAACAAACATCTAGCTCAAAATCTCCATCAAATGGATCTCACAAAAATAGACCGTAAGGGGGGGTGGCTAGCTGCCTTCCGATCATTTTGACTCTTAAAAAGGGCACTAGGACTTGTATTTTCTAATCCAATGAGCCTTCTTCAAAGTTTATACAACATCCATTTCCGAATAAACCTTATAAACCCCGGAGGCATAACTTGCAACCCTTGCCTTGAGGGCTGTGGGAGATTGTAATCTTCAAATACACAATTACAGGACCTTTCAACAGCGCTGAAGAAAATAACAATCTGAAAAGTTGTATATGGGAAAATGGTGGAAATTGGGGGAAGGGGGGCTAGTTGCCCTGTAATCACTTTCGAATATTAAAAGGGCACTAGGTATTTCAATTTCCAATCGAATAAGCTCCTTCCGAAGTTTCTACGACAACTATACGAGTTGCCGTGGTCTAGAGGGAGGATGCTAGCTGCCCTCCAATCATCTGGACTTCAAAAAAGGCACTAGAGATTCTGACTACCAGTCCAATGTGCCCCCTCCGAATTTTATACGACCGCTTTTTCTATAAAAAAAAACCCTGATATGCCTTATGGGCATAACTTACTGCCTTTGCCTTAAGGGCTGTGGGAGGAGGCTGTCATCCTCAAAGAAATAATTCCCGGACCTTTACGTTGAACAAAATGGCTATCTCAAAATTTTAATTGTATGTATTTGGGAAAATGATGGGTGGGGGTGCTGGTTGCCCTCCAGTCACTTTGGCTTTTAAAAAGAGCACTAGCCCTTGCAATTTCCAATCGAGTGAGCTGCTTGTGAAGTTTCTGCGACAACTTCTTTTATAAGAAATACTCTGGTCTTAAAAAAAAAATTCTTCCCATATCGCTCTTTACTTAGGCAGCGCTATTGCACTGCCCATGATAAGAGATAGGGTTACAAAAAGTATATATTTGTATAACTTTGAGTTTAGCCCAAAGATATCGAGTAAAATTACCCACAAATTTATGAATATAGTATGTTAGTCATACACAAGCTGCTCAAGGCAGCTTATGAAGAATTGCTTTTGCGAGAAAAAATAAACATGGTTATTTAGAATAAAAAACATTTTAGATTAAAAAAAGAGTTTTCTTTTGTTAGGAAAGGTAGAGGACAAATGGATTTAAATTCAGACTCGGAAAATGAGATAGAAACATGCAAGAAAATCAAATGATCCAGAAATGGAGTGAGGAGGTAAAGAACTTGGAAACGTTAAAATTTTACAGGGTTTTCAAGATAGTTCATGGGAAAGAGTTCTACCTTTAGCTGAGTTTGCCAGCTAAATTTCTCACTTATTCAATACAGCTTAGGTCTAATTCCCTTCCACTTGGAAGAAAATTTAAAAAGGTTGCAAATAATAGAAGTTTTAAAGAAGACAAGTATACAAGCTTTGTTAAAAAAGAATTAAACCTTTAGTTATAAAAAAAAACTATTCATCAGAAACAACATTTTTACCCTAGTCTCCTTCAAATTTAAAAACTCTGATGGATAGTTAACCGCTTCATTTGATTCCAGAACTGTGTCGACTGACTTGTAAATGACTGCCTGGTCTCGAATCTTGGTCAGAATAATATTGTTGATTTCGTGGACATCTTTGTTCTTGACTGCAAGAATAGCTCGTTCACTTTTTTTTATAATTGGTTAGAATATTCGGAAATACCTTTTCAACCAAACCATTTTTTGACGTCACTAAATTACAGAATTCAGCAGGCACTTGTATGCGTCCTAAAATTGAGTCAACTGGGAGCTTTCCGTTTCCAATTGCCAGCAATTGATTTGAAAATGTTTCGGCAGAGTGATCGTTTTGCAATCGGACACGCATATTTATAGTTAATTTTAATGTCTTTTCGTGTACCCATAAATTAGAATTTTTAAGGCAGGCATTTATTTCGTCTGCAGGTGTTGATCTAGGAATAACAGGTAATGTTTGCCTGAAATCTCCTGCAAGCAATATTAATGTGCTGCCAAAGAGTTTGAAATTTCCTTGCAAATCTTGAATGATCGGTCAAGAGCCTCGAGCGATTTTTTGTGTGCCATTGTGCACTCGTCCCAAACAATAAGTTTGCATAGCTGCAATACTTTACCCATCCCAGATGATTTGGAAGTGTTGCACATGGGAGTTTCTGTAGACTGCATATTCAGAAGCAATTTCAAAGCGGAATGAGCAGTTCTTTCACCAAGCAGCAACGTTTTGGCTATTGCGGATAACGCAAGGGCCAACGCTATGTCATTTTTGGGTCGAATTGATGACATAAATTGGACATTCCTAATCTGGCCCTTTCTCTTTGAGCCGCAAGCCTGGTTTTGCGTTGCTCTGGTGTTTCCTTCTAGTGTTCCCTTTTTGGTGACATTGTAGGATAATAATACACGCATTGCTTTTGTAATACAGCGACACACCTTCTTTTCTTACTATTTCTATCAGCCGCAAGCCTAGTTTCGCGTTGTGAACATGACTTCATTTATAGCTTTTTATCTTTTTTTCAGTTTTTCCCTTTTTTATTTTGAATATGACGTCATGTAGTTCTTTTTTAGTTTTTTTCTCTTTTTTAGTTTTTTCTTTTTTCTTTTCTTTTTTCAGTTTTTTATTTTTTTAGTTTTTTACCTAATTTAGGTTTTTCATTTTTTTCATTTTTTTTCTTTTTTTCTTTTTAGTTTTTTACCTATTTTATTTTCATTTAATCTTTTTTTAGTTTTTTCTTTTATTTTTTTTCTCTTTTAGTCTTTCTTTTTTCAATTTTTTCTTTTTTTTCTTTTTTTTTTAGTTTTGTCTTTTTGTCTTTTTTTAGTTTTCTATTTTTTTTGGTTTTTTCTTTTTTAGTTTTTCCTTTTTAATTGTTTATTTTTTTTAGTTTTTCCTTATTTTTAGTTTTTTTTTGTTTTTTTCTTTTTTAGTTTTTTCTTTTTTAATTTCTTCTTTTCTTTTATTTTTTTTTCTTTTTTTATTGTTTTCTTTTTCGGTTTTTTAGTTGATTTTTTTCTTTTTAGTTTTTTTAATTTTTTTTCATTCTTTTAATTTTCTTTTAGTTTTTTTTCTTTTTTCAGTTTTTTTTCATAGAAGATAGATTTTAATTCTTTTAAGTTTTTTTAGTTATTTTTTTTATATATTGACGTCCTACTTAGTGACAGACAGACGGACGGACAGACACTAAATTTATATATACATACTAGCAGTTGGGGTGGCGTTTCGCGCCACCCCAACACCTAGTTGGTGGGGGCGCTTCGAGCCCCCCCAAGGCCCCCCGCGCGCGTTTGGTGGGGACGCTTCGCACATCCCCCCAAGCCCCCCCCCGCGCGCGTAAGTCGTTACGCACCATTGTAGTTGTGTCCCTGTGTCCCACCTGTGATATATATATATATATATATATATATATATATATATATATATATATATATATATATATATATATATACTAGCTGTTGGGGTGGCGCTTCGCGCCACCCCAACACCTAGTTGGTGGGGCGCTTCGCGCCCCCCCAAGCCCCCCCGCGCGCGTAAGTCGTTACGCGCCATATTAGTTACGCGCCATTGTAGTTGTGTCCCTGTGTCCCACCTGTGAATATAGATAGATTTATATATGTGTTTCAAACTACGTAAAAATTGCGAATATACAACATTCTTGGCTTTCCCATTGTCTGTCCATATACAAAGCCGTATGTACTAATAATGACGTCATATGCAAACGCTCTTTTTACAAACAAACAAACATGCATACACACAACTCGTTTTTATATAGATAGATAGATAGATAGATACAATACAAATTAACTACGTAAAACTTGTGAATATACAACAGTCTTCGCTGTCCCATTGTCTGTGCGTATAAATAGATTGTCAGGTTTACCGACCCTCAAAGATGCAACATACAATTGTACATTGGTAAAGCAATCTGTATTAAGATCTATACCGCATTTTTCTAGTGATTGCCCTTGAGCTTTGTTGATGGTGGTTGCAAATGCTAATCGAATTGGGAATTGCAATCTTTTAAATTGAAAAAGCAGATCCGTTGGAATCATGGGAATGCGAGGAATAAGAACAGCCTCACCCTCATAAGGCCCTGTCAAGATTGTGGCATCTATTAGGTTTTCCATTGTTTTTTTTTTACGGCAAGTCGTCATTTATAACTGCATCTCGCAAATGAATGTATTGTTCAGAGCGGAGCTTGGTCTGATTCAGGCGGATATATAGCAAACGTTCTGATTCAATTTTAGCATACATATCCACGACAAATTGGTGAAACAATTCACGGCATTTTAAAATATAATTTTCTTCATCCTGCCGAATCATTAGTCTATAGGAATAATAATGCATTGCACTGCATTTCTTATTCATTTCTTTGTTAGTGGCTGGATTCATCAATTTAATATTAAAGTGATAGCCGTCGGCTCCATCCCAAAAAATGATAGGATATTGTAGGGCATCGTAGCATCGATGAGTTTCAGCAATTCTTAACAACTGAGCGTTTCGCTTATGTAGAATAATATCTCGAGGTAAAAACTGATCACCGACCATAACGATTGCCACTTCGTCGATAGTCGGAGCATTGTATCTACGCACATGTTGGCCAGGAGGCGTTTTGTCAGCGGAAATAACAATTTTATGAGTATCAGTAGGCATCAAATCGATGGCTGTTTTGAACAGACGCACTAAATTATTATTTTCGTGGAAAAGATGTTGCAATTGGGAAACGATTGTCCTTTCAACGTTGGGAGAAATTTCGCAACGTGCATTCAATTCAGAATTTCTATCACTGATGAAGTACAATTGTAAAAATTTATGATTCTCGCCTGAGAATGGTAGAAGGGACCCTTCTTTATGATAAATTTGCCCTTTTACTTTGAAAGTAGACATAAATTGATCTGGATTTTCGATTTGGGCTCCAAACGACGTCATTTGGAAACATGAGTTGTATTGTCTGATTTTTGACAAAAAACGCTTAGATTCTGACGTAGTTCCAGTAAGGAAAGTCTTCAATGGCTCTGGTGGTGCAGCCAATAGAGGAACTTTAACTTTTCCTGAGGCGCAAGACATTGTCCCGATTTGAACACATCTACTCAAGCTATAATCATCGACTGGGTTGTACCTGAATGCCAGGCGATAACTTTCAGATTGCTCTGATTCCTCGGCACGCTTTCTTTTCTTACTTTCTCTATCAGCAGCAAGCCTGATTTCTTGCTGTTCTTGTAATTCCTCGGCACGCTTTCTTTTCTTACTTTCTCTATCAGCAGCAAGCCTGATTTCTTGCTGTTCTTGTGATTCCTCGGCAGGCTTTCTTTTCTTACTTTCTCTATCAGCAGCAAGCCTGATTTCTTGCTGTTCTTGTAATTCCTCGGCACGCCTTCTTTTTTCACATTCTCTTTTAGCAGCAAGTCTGCTTCTGCGTTGCTCTGGTAGTTCCTCGGCATGCTTTCTGTTCTTTCTTTCTCCATCAGCCTCAAGCCTGTTTCCCTGCTGGTCTTTTGATTCCTCGGCACGCCTTCTTTTTTCACTTTCTCTTTTAGCAGCAAGTCTGCTTCTGCGTTGCTCTGGTAGTTCCTCGGCATGCAGCCTCAAGCCTGTTTCCCTGCTGGTCTTTTGATTCCTCGGCACGCCTTCTTTTTTCACTTTCTCTTTTAGCAGCAAGTCTGCTTTCGCGTTGCTCTGGTAGTCAGCAGCAAGTTTTTTGGCATAGACTCTTTGAGCATCTTCATCAGTCATTGTAAACTTAAACATTAATAGATTTCTACGCGAACATATGTCTTATATAACTTGAATGACGTCACCTTCAAAGCAAAAATGACGGCAACTAATTTCATGACGTCAGCCGAAACATGACGTCACCTGATCCACAGATCCACAGATCCACAGACAGACAGACAACTTATTTTTATACTAGCTGTTGGGGTGGCGCTTCGCGCCACTCCAACACCTAGTTGGTGGGGCGCTTCGCGCCCCCCCCAAGCCCCCCGCGCGCGTAAGTCGTTACGCGCCATATTAGTTACGCGCCATTGTAGTTGTGTCCCTGTGTCCCACCTGTGAATATAGATAGATTTATATATGTGTTTCAAACTACGTAAAAATTGCGAATATACAACATTCTTGGCTTTCCCATTGTCTGTCCATATACAAAGCCGTATGTACTAATAATGACGTCATATGCAAACGCTCTTTTTACAAACAAACAAACATGCATACACACAACTCGTTTTTATATAGATAGATAGATAGATAGATACAATACAAATTAACTACTTAAAACTTGTGAATATACAACACTCTTCGCTGTCCCATTGTCTGTGTTGCAATCTTTTAACTTGAAAAAGCAGATCCGTTGGAATCATGGGAATGCGAGGAATAAGAACAGCCTCACCCTCATAAGGCCCTGTCAAGATTGCGGCCTCTATTAGGTTTTCCATTGTTTTTTTTTTACGGCAAGTCGCGTGCCATTGCAAAGCTTTGGTGGGTTGATATTTCTTAAAAGTATTATTGGTACGCCTATTTTTAGTTGTAGCACGTGTGGTGGAAACCCTGAAGGATCTATGGAATTTAAAAATTCAGATGGATAATTAACCGCTTCATTTGGTTCCGAAATACAAATTAACTGCGTAAAACTTGCGAATATACAACATTCTTCGCTGTCCAATTCTCGCTGCATATAAATAGATTGTCAGGTTTACCGACCCTCGAACATGCAACGTACAATTGTCCATGGGAAAAACAATCAGTATTAAGATCAATACCACATTTTTTTAATGATTGACCTTGAGCTTTGTTAATGGTGATTGCAAATGCTAATCGAATTGGGAATTGCAATCTTTTAAATTGAAAAGGCAGATCCGTTGGAATCATGGGAATGCGAGGAATAAGAACAGCCTCACCCTCAAAAGGCCCTGTCAGGATTGTGGCCTCTATTAGGTTTTCCATTGTTTTTTTTTACGGCAAGTCGAGTGCCATTGCAAAGCTTTGGTGGGTTTATATTTCTTAAAAGTATTATTGGTACGCCTATTTTTAGTTGTAGCACGTGTGGTGGAAACCCTGAAAGATCTATGGAATTTAAAAATTCAGATGGATAATTAACCGCTTCATTTGGTTCCAAAACTGTGTCGACTGACTTGTAAAGGACTGCCTGGTCTTGAATCTTGGTCAAAACAATATTGTTGATTTCGTTGACGTCTATATTTTTGGGTGCGAGAATCGCTCTTTCACTTAGCCATTTATTATTTTTATAATTTTTTAGAATATTCGGAAATACTTTATCAATCAATTCATTTTTGGACGTCACTAAATTACAGAAATCAGCAGGTAGTTGTATACGTCCTGAAATTGAGTCTACTGGGAGCTTTCCGTTTCCCATTGCCAGCAATTGATCTGAAAATGTTTGACCAGAGTCATCATTTTGCAATCGGACACGCATATTTGTAGTTAATTTTAATGTTTTTACGTGTGCCCATAGACTCTTTGAGCATCTTCATCAGTCATTGTAAACTTAAACATTAATAGAATTCTACGCGAACATATGTCTTATATAACTTGAATGACGTCACCTTCAAAGCAAAAATGATGGCAACTAATTTCATGACGTCAGCCGAAACATGACGTCACCTGATCCACAGATCCACACACAGACAACTTATTTTTATATATTTTTATATATATAGATATATCTATATATATAAAAATAAGTTGTCTGTGTGTGGATCTGTGGATGGATCAGGTGACGTCATGTTTGTTCGCATATGACGTCTGAATTATTTCACACTAATACAAAAGAAGAAAAAAACTAAAAAAGGTAAAAACTACAAAAAAAACTAAAAAGAAAAAAAAACTAAAAAAGCTAAAAAACTAAAAAAAACTAAAAAAAGGTAAAAATCTAATAACTAAAAAAAAACTGAAAAAAAATAAAAAAAGGCAAAAACTACAAAAAAAATAAAAACTAATAAAAAACTAAAAAATCTAAAAAACTAAAAAAACTAAAAAAAAACTAAAAAAAGGTAAAAAACTCAAAAATACTAAAAACTAAAAAAGAAAAAAACTAAAAAAAAAGGAAAAAACTGAAAAATAAAAGAGAAAAAGAAAACTAAAAAAATATGAATAAATATATATAAAAATAAGTTGTTTGTGGGTTATGTCTGTCTGTCTGTCTGTCGAGTGACGTCGTGTTTGTCCGCATATGACGTCTGAATTATTTCACACTAATACAAAAGAAGAAAAAAAACTAAAAAAGGTAAAAACTACAAAAAAAACTAAAAAGAAAAAAAACTAAAAAAGCTAAAAAACTAAAAAAAACTAAAAAAAGGTAAAAAACTAAAAACTAAAAAAAACTGAAAAAATTAAAAAAAGGCAAAAACTAAAAAAAAAACTAAAAACTAATAAAAAAACTAAAAAACTAAAAAAACTAAAAAAAAATAAAAAAAGGTAAAAAACTAAAAAAAAACTAAAAACTAAAAAAGAAAAAAACTAAAAAAAAAGGAAAAAACTGAAAAATAAAAGAGAAAAAGAAAACTTAAAAAATATGAATAAATATATATAAAAATAAGTTGTTTGTGGGTTATGTCTGTCTGTCTGTCTGTCGAGTGACGTCGTGTTTGTCCGCATATGACGTCTGAATTATTTCACACTAATACAAAAGAAGAAAAAAAACTAAAAAAGGTAAAAACTACAAAAAAAACTAAAAAGAAAAAAAAAGAAAAAAGCTAAAAAACTAAAAAAAACTAAAAAAAGGTAAAAAACTAAAAACTAAAAAAAACTGAAAAAACTAAAAAAAGGCAAAAACTAAAAAAAAACTAAAAACTAATAAAAAAACTAAAAAAGCTAAAAAACTAAAAAAACTAAAAAAACTAAAAAAAGGTAAAAACAAAAGAAAACTAAAAACTAAAAAAGAAAAAACTAAAAAAAAGGAAAAAACTGAAAAATAAGAGAAAAAGAAAACTAAAAAAATATTAATAAATATAAAAAATATTAAAAACTAATAAAAAAACTAAAAAAGCTAAAAAACTAAAAAAACTAAAAAAACTAAAAAAAGGTAAAAAACAAAAAAAACTAAAAACTAAAAAAGAAAAAACTAAAAAAAAGGAAAAAACTGAAAAATAAGAGAAAAAGAAAACTAAAAAAATATTAATAAATATAAAAAATATAAATATAAATATAATATAAATTAGCAATCAACAAGCACCGAGACACAAATGACGACCGGGACACAGGGAGTATAAATGACGACCAGGACATAAGTAAAAAAAAAAAAAACTAAAAAAACTAAAAAAATGGTAAAAACTACAAAAAAACTAAAAACTAATAAAAAAACTAAAAAATCTAAAAATCTAAATAAACTAAAAAAGAAAAAAAGAAAAAAGGAAAAAAATAAAGGAGAAAAACAAAACTAAAAAACGAATGTATATACAGACCGGGACACCGGGATACAAATGACGACCGGGACACAGGGAATATAAATGACGACCGGGACACAGGGACACAACTACAATGGGGACGCCGGGGGGCACAGGGGGATATAAATGACGACCGGGACACCGGGACACAAGGAATATAAATGACGCCCGGGACACTCAAAGAGAAATCACAGACTGGAACACCGGGACACAAATGACGACCGGGACACAGGGAATATAAATGACGACCGGGACACAGGGACATAACTACAAAGGGGACGCCGGGGTGCACAGGGGGATATATAAATGACGATGGCGACTCAGGGAATGGTCGATTAGCAATCACCATCAACAAAGCTCAAGGGCAATCATTAGAATCATGAGGTATAGATCTGAATACGGATTGTTTTCCCATGGACCATTATATGTTGCATGTTCAAGAGTCGGTAAACCTGAAAATCTATTTATATGCACAGACAATGGGACAGCAAAGAATGTTGTATATTCGCAAGTTTTACGTAGTTAAAAACATATATATATATATATATATATATATATATATATATATATATATATATATATATATATATATATATATATATATATATATATATATATATATCTATATTCACAGGTGGGACATAGGGACACAACTACAATGGCGCGTAACTAATATGGCGCGTAACGACTTACGCGCGCGGGGGGGCTTGGGGGGGGGCGCGAAGCGCCCCCACCAACTAGGTGTTGGGGTGGCGCGAAGCGCCACCCCAACAGCTAGTATATATATATAAATAAGTTGTCTGTCTGTGTGTCTGTCTGTCAGGTGACGTCATGTTTTTGTGTCGACTGACGTCATGAAGTTAAATGTCGTCATTTTTGCTATGACGGTGACGTCATTAAAGATATTTAAAACATGCGTTCACGGAAAAATGTTTAATTGTAAAATGACTGAAGAACCTACAATGGCAACAGCCGAGGAAGCTGCTCAAAGAGTCTATGCCAAAAAACTTGCTGCTGATAGAGAAAGTAAGAAAAGAAAGTGTGCCGAGGAATCACAAGAACAGCAAGAAAACAGGCTTGCAGATGATAGAGAAAGTAAGAAAAGAAAGCGTGCCGAGGAATCACAAGAACAGCAAGAAAACAGGCTTGCAGCTGATAGAGAAAGTAAGAAAAGAAAGCGTGCCGAGGAATCACAAGAACAGCAAGAAAACAGGCATGCGGCTAAAGAACGCAAAACCGCGCAGTTAGATGAAAATCAACCTGGAAAGCGAGAGTCAAAACATAACAAAACTGAAAATGATAGCGATGATGATTGGGTTTGGGATTTTGACTTGGATAAGGTCATCAATGCCTACCAGATTTAAGTTAAAAAACAAAGGTTCGGCGATATGTACTTCATAGTGACGCTGAAAAATAAAGAAGAAAAAAAAACTGAAAAAATTTAAAAAACTAAAAAAAACTAAAAAGAAAAAACACTCAAAGATAAATTACAGACCGGGACACAAATGACGACCGACACAGAGGGAATATAAATGACGACCGGGAACCTCAAAGAAAAATTACAGACTGGGACACCCGGACACAAATCACGACCGGGAATATAAATGACGACCGGGACACAGGGACACAACTACAACGGGGACGCCGGGGGCACAGGCCACAATACTTGGTGTGATACCATATGCTGGTATTAGCTTTTTTACCTATGAAACACTGAAAAAAAGACATGCAGGTAATGTGAAATTACTAGTAAATAATTTTGTTCCTAGACTTTTCAGGTATATAGATGTATGTAGGGGGTAAAGTGTTAGATACAAAAGACACTAAATATTGGACAATCTTTGTGTTTTGATATTTTTCTCCTTTAAGGGGAGAGATAAAAGTATAAATTTTAGAGTGCACACACCACCCTTCAGGGGGTGTGTGCTAACACAAAGAATTTAAATGTGCTAACACAAAAAAAAATGGGGGTAAAGTTTTGGATACAAAAGACACTAGATATCGGACTATTTTTGTGTTTTTGATATTCTCCTGCCAAATTTAAATGATTACTTTTGTTTTAACGGGTCCTTTGGTTTTCGTTCAGTCTGGTTGCAGTTCAGTCTGTTTTTTGTTCAGTTCAGTCTGTTTTCATAACGGGTGTTTCTTATCAATCTTACTATTAACAAACCGGGAGTAGAGCTAAATTTTATAGGTCTTCATTTGCTCACTTACAGATGGAAGAACTAGACAACAAACGGCAGATAGGAAATCGATAAGAAATCAGACTTTACAATGAAAAATCAAGAGCATTTTTTAATAATGACGTATAAGTTCCAAGCAAATTCTTACTCAAGCCATGAACAATTGAATACTTTAGGGTAGAAACAGTTCACTGACGCTAAGTGGACAGTTGCATGTCTTTAGACTGAGAAATTCATGTTCAAATGAATTTAAGAATATCGATGGATTTAAATGCTCATAACCATATCAAAGTGCATAAACAATTTTATTGGTGTTTTAGAATTTATTTTTCTTCAGAATAATGCCTCTTCTAAATCGTTGCACCGGATCTGTGCCTCCCTTAAGCATTAGCAGGATTGGACATAAACCGTATATGGTGATTGTTGCTTATTTTGTATTAAAAAAAAGATCTTTGCTCCACCATGGAATTTTTATTTCTACGCATATGTCTCATCAAAAACAAGCAACTTATCTGTTGGTTTTGGTCAACAGAGAAGCACTTACTTAGTAAAAGAGTGATATATCACCAATCTAAAAAAAAAAAGCTGCAGCACTTTAGGTTAGAAACAGTTCGTTGTGGCTCAGTGGACAGTTTATTATCTTTACACTAAGAAATTTGCGTTCAAATGGATTTAAGAATATCGATGGATTTAAAGGTTCATAACTATATTAATCTCGACATAAAGGACTGTAATGGCGTCTTAGAATTCATTCATCTTCAGAATAAAGTTTATTCTAAATTGTTGTTTCTGATCTGTGCCTCCCTTAAGCATTACCAGTCTTGGACATAAAACGTTCATGGTAATTGTAGCTTGAGAAGTCCCTTTCTTTTATTGATTTATTGCCTTATCACAAGACGACATGCTGACGTCCTCATATCTTTGTTTACTCATTTTATTTATCTGCTCTTCTTTACCAATTTTATTTTCCTCGACCGCTAGACCGGTAACCTTCACCTATGGTCAAACTTAAATCTCTAATTTATTGTAAAACCGGATCGAAGAGGATGACTCTTAAAAGCGAACGTTAGAACAATATTCGGGGAGTTCTGGTTCACCATTTCTGGACAATGATAGAGACAACATCTCTACTACTCTGATTCGGCTTATCTGCTTTCCTCTTGGATCACCATTCTTTCTTTGGATACTAGCATTTCTATTAATACGAGGGACAGCCTGTCGTTTGTATCTACAAAATCTAACGTAAGTTTTTTTTTTATTTCCAGATTTATACTTCTTCGCCCAAGTCAGGACCTTTTATCAGCCAGGATGAACTCTCCAGTTCGACTTCTTTCCACTTTATATTTGTTTTACCTGTTTTTTACATACTCTTCTTAAAATAAATTTTTTTTCTGGAGAGATCGTAAGTCCTAATAGGCCTTAGGAAACAGATAGACTGTTGCCATAGTAGATAGAGAAGTGAACCTATACACACACTGGCTACTGGTGACACGCTACCATATCCAAAGGACTATTAGCCGCTTACCCACCCCATAGGGTGGCCCCTTACAAAATAGTGGTTAGCAGTGTTTTTTCTGCTCTATGGTGGCATTCTTGCTGTTTTCTATCTATTTTTTCATTTGATTTTTCCCCAACAATTTCTTTTCTTCGCCCGAGTCGGCTAATTTTTAGCAAAGGAGACTCCGATATTCCTATCTATAAGCTAATATTTTCTTGTCTATAGACTAACTTACTAGTTTCATCAGATACGATAAGTTTTTTTCTCATCAATTTATGAGTTTAGCCTTATCAAATATCTGTAAGGTTCCACCCTTTGGGGTGAGTAAGCGAATACTAGTGCTTTGAATTATGGTAGCGTGTCACTAGTATTCAATGTGCGAATAGGTTCACTTTTCTATCTACTATGGCAACAGTCTATCTGTTCCCTAAGTCCTATTATAAGTCACAATCTCTCAAGACAAGGAATTTTATTTTAGAAGGAGTATGTAAAAAAACAGGTAAAGAAATATAAAGTGGAAAGAAGTTGAGCTGGAGAGTTCTTTCTCGTTGATGAAAAGTCCTTGCTTGGGCGAAGAAATATAAATCTGGAAAATAAAAAAACTTACGTTAGATCTTGTAAATACACACGACAGGCTGTCCCTCGTATTAATTGAAAAGCTAGTATCCAAGAAAGAATGCTGGTCCAAGAGGAAAAACGATAAGCCAAATATAAGTAGCAGGGTTGTTATATCTATCTGTCGTCCAGAAATTGTGAATCAGAACTCCCCGAATATTGTTCTAACATTCGCTTTTAAGGGGCCCTCTCTGACAATTCGCTTTTAAGGGGCCCTCTCTGGTCCGGTTTTGTAATAAATTAAAGCTTTGAGTTTGACTATAGGTTGAAGGTTATCGAACGCTCAAGGTAAATACGGGCAGACAAATAAAAATGGATAAACAAGGGTCTGAAGGTGTCAGCCTGTTGAACTTGATCGTAGGTGAAGGTTACCCGTCTAAAAATAAACTGGTAAATAATGGGTAAACAAGAATTCGAGGATGTCAGCCTGTCGTAAAATTATATGTCGTATAGCTATGGCGTATAGTGTATGTTATATTATAGAATATAATATAAGGCAATACATAAATAATAGAAAGGGACTTCTCACATACTCCCCAGCTTCGAAAAAGCACGGCTCGGTGCTACACCATTTCTTGAAATGGTGCTACACCATTTCTTGCACCGAGCACGGCTCGGTGCCTTTGTGTTGTTGAAAACTATTCTGGTGTAATTTTGTATCATCTTGGTATCTACTATACGAGAAGAATCTGAAAAATAGAGGGTATAAAACATTGAACATTAAACACTAAAGATCGAAGTGTCTGGAAAAAATATCTATAACACCCTAACCCATCAGGTTTCAAGAAATGAAAGATTTCATGAAAAAAAAAAAAAAAAAAAAACAGAAAATGATAAAAACATGACGAAAAAGAATTTTTTTTTGTTGATTTTTTTTTTGCACATTGTCCAAGGGAATTCAATATAGTTTTGGAATAATTATAAGAGAGGTACGATGTATTAGTAAAGTGATTAAACATGTCATCACGTTTATCCATTTCTTCCCTTAATATTATTTGCTCTATAAGTTAGTCACTTTGATTTGTGTGTGAACTTATGTCAACTTTAGAATTTAAACTTGTGTCGAACAAGAACTCATTACACAGCATATAATATATGGTTATACAATGATATACCATCACTAAGGCAAAGCTACGAAAAACATTGGTTCTTGTCAATATTAGTATTGACTCGTCAAGGATTAACACTGCACAAATACATAAAGTGAACACTACTGAATCTTTGACAGAACTTAATCTTTGACCTAACAAAATCTTTGACAGAACAAAATCTTTGACAGAACAAAATCTTTGACAGAACTTAATCTTTGACAGAACAAAATCTTTGACAGAACAAAATCTTTGACAGGACATAATCTTTGACAGAACAAAATCTTTGACAGAACAAAATCTTTGACAGAACAAAATCCTTTCACAAGGAACATCAAGAAATAATTGAATTAGATGATAAAAAATCTGTTTATCCCTTGTTTCCTTTTTTTCTTTTTTTCCTTGGATCGCCGGAGTTATCATTCTTTTTTCCTTTTTTTTTCTCCAGTCTTGTTTTTTTTTCCAAGCGTTCTCCTTTTTTTTCAGTGTCTTCTTTTTTTCAAGGGTTATTTTTTTTTCTTTTCTTTAAAATCGGTACACTACACAAATTTTACTAACGTTAGTGGTTATTCGAAGCTGAATTTTAAATGAATCTCCCTGGTGCAATACCCCAAATATCTTTACTGATATGAACTTTTCGCAAGAGTTTGAAATACTTCGGTAAAAAAATTTTTCTACGAATATACTTCTTTTAGTCTAGTTATGAAAATTCACGATTGTGGTAAATTTATACTTACGTACTATTCGTCAGAGTGTTGACCCCTTTGTTATGTCATATAAGCTCGGCATGCCTGAGCAGACAGAAAGGGTTTTATGCAAATCTGTATATGGTGTCAAAATATAGGATTGACTAACCACATAATATATCGACTGCTTTGCCGAGGGGTGCATTTTTTTTCGTTTGCCAGGTAACGGTAGCACGTCCCTTTTTGCAATAAGGTTCTTGAATAACCCTTAATTGTCAATCACTCGACTTTGAAGAATGTAAATACCCCTCGTGGGAAATTTAATAACTTAGGCTAAGCTATGAAGAGCAAGTAATGAATATGAAGGGGGGGGGAGATAATATCGAAGTAATTGTTTTCTCTCTTCCAAATTCCTCCCTGAAACCTTATTTAATGTTTTTTTATGTATAGTAGGCTCCCAGCTAAAAATTCAAATTTTTCTTCAGTTTCGATCAACCCCTTTTGAACATTTAGCCACAAGATAAATTTTTTCACAAGGCTCCTTCTTCTGGAGGAATTTCTTCCCTCAGATTTTGGATAGGCATAAACATTGTATCAGAATATTTACTAAGTTCTCTGTATAAATGCAGAGATATGCACATACATAAAATAACTGCAATTGTTAATATAGTTAAGAGTATAAAAATTGGTGTTAATGACGGTGGATGAGTACTGGTTGGTTCGCCCATCAAAAAGAGTTCGAGTGGAAGTTCAATAGTTTTGTCAATTCTATTAGTTTTTGATATTAATTTTTCTTGCCAGTACTCATTCAGTTTTTCAATGGTAAATTTTGACGTAACTTGATCTAATGGTAAAATAAGCTTTTCCACCTCTGATACGGGCGAAAAAGATTTGGCAAGAAACGAAGTGACAGGGCTATAAAAATCTTGAATTATAAAAGACGAATGACTAATTTTACACTCACTGTTGATAGAAAAAACTTGGGCCTCACTAACGTTGATTGAATAATGTTTATAAGTTTGATTAGTTAAAAATAAATTTGATTCAGGACAGACAACATTCAGGGTAACTGGTCCTGACGTAGGGCTTGCAAAGACATAGGTGTCTTGGTCTAAAACAGCTGCAAATGGCGAGGAGAACGCTGTTACCTTCCTTTCGCATAACTGGTTAATTGCACTTGTATCTTCTGTAAAAGCAGCATATGAGCATGATTTGAAGCTAGCTTTTCTCAGAACTATATGGCTATCACAAATGGTTTTCTGTTTATAGGATACACAATTAAATTCTAAATCATAACGGTTCAATAACAGGTATGAATCAGCATCATTTGTTACAGCAAAAAAGTCGGAAGAAGGTTGAGTTTTAATATAATGTTGGGAGTCACTTATTCTGTACGGTACTGATATTGTTTCATACAAGTTAAATTCACTGCCTATTCGATTCAGCGGTAAATAGCACACAACTATTAACTGTTCTGAAGTTGACATGAGTTCACATTTTACAATTTTAACCAGGTCCAAAAGATTTTCATTAGAAGAAATGGCTAGCACATAGGGATTTGGGAGGGATTGGACAATATTAGTCAGAATTTGACTTAAATCGGATGGGTCTAATAGCTGCACCGGAAAACCTTTTAGGGATGTAGTCATAACTGCATGTAAAATTTCGTATAACCGATGTTGCAGGTTGCGGATTTCTGCAGTTAAATGCCATGCGACACGTTCCAAGTTTGTTTGGAGTGATGCAACTCCGAAAACTAGATTGCTAACTATTTCTTTTTGGTTGTCCATTATTGATTTTTGAAAAGCTAGGAGAGTTTCATTAACTATGTTCAAAGTGTCCTCCTGAACCCTTACGACATCCTGTTCTAAAGTATGGATAATGCTAGTTGCTGAGGTTAAGAAATGTGAAACTTTGTCATTTGTTTTCTTTATGTCCTTTAGTTGTTCTTGTACCTCCTGAACCTGACTATCAGTGGCTAATCCAGCGACATAACCTATGATGTTGCCAAGACCAGGTATTAAACTTCTGGGAATTTTATTTCTTTTCACTTGCATAAGAGATCTAATGCTATTTAAGACTTTTTCAGCCAGCTGGACCTCGACCAGCAAAGAGTTGCGCTTGGTGATGACCCTCTGTGCAAATTCATTGCGGAATCTAGGCCAGTTAGTTAATTGAGATCCTAAAATTTGACTTTCGTGGAATTGCTCGAACAAGCGTTTGGCTGTTGGTGCAGGTGATTTTAATCCTTTTGGGTTTAAACCAAAGGATAATTGTTCCAACATTTCATTTGTACTATTACTTATTTTATTTCGGATTGCATCTAACCCTTCGTTAATTTGCGAGATATTGACGTGAATAATGAGTTTATAATTTCCGCTAGTAGGGGTCATTTTTCCTACCTTACGGAAAGCCATGCCTTGTGACACAAAACTTTTAGTTCGATCTTTGACAGAGCCGGATACCTCTGAGACGAGAAGGATAAAGAGCCATTTTGACCACATTCCACAGAAAAGAGTTGTGTGATTGCCGAGAGTCCTGCAATGAAGGAAATCGTTTTAGGGCCCCAATAAACTAGGCACCGACTTAACCTTTTCTCCAAGAGCGTTGACTGATACAAGGATTTTTAAGTGTGAAACCAAGTCACCATACTTTGGAAATGTGGTATTATGGAACTCTGAATGAACAATCTTCAATACAAATTGACCTAGTGAGTATTCGGACTTTTTCCCAGCCATTCTCTGAACAGTTGACTAGTGAACTATTGCGAAAAATCAACAGAATTTTTTTCTTTTACCAATTACCTACCCCTAACCTACTAATAAATGACATGAGAGTAAAACAACAACCAAGACTATTTCTCAGAATCGACGACCTCGTATTGAGACAGGACTAAGCTTGTAGAAGCCAGCCGGTTTATATGTACCTCGCTTAGGTCGATTAGGGGTTGAAGTTGTTCCCGTATCGTCCATTTCGACAATGGGTAACCCTTTCTCCTGACAGATAGTGGGTTCATCTGGACCGTCCACAGACTCGTCTGACTTTTCTCCTTTATCCTCGCGCATACTGTGGAAAAGACTAGAGTTTGATGGTGGACTGCATTCTGACTGCGATGGAATCTCCCAATTTTGGTTCTGGGCTGGGGGTCGGGTGTCGATGCTATCCTGTGCCATTTGGATGTTTTTATCGGTGTTATTTAAATTATTTTGTTGTTGTCTAGTGTCCTCTGGCTTTCTTGAAAATATATTTCCAGAGCGCAGCGCGAATGTTCTCATTGTTGGATTTGTTGTAGATCCGTTAGTAGAACTACTCGGCTCCGTCTGACTCGGGAAAGCTTTCTCCATCCCCTTAGAAAATATTGGATGTTTTGAGAGGAATACTTGACTCTCATCAACAACTTTAAGTAACCGGATGTTGGCCATTCTCCTTTTATAAGGTTCCTGTAAGGACTGCAAAAGAAATACATTTTTTATGCATTTCTTGCAAAACACAGTATGGACCGATATATCGAAAACTAACGCCCTTTGGGGTACCAGGTTTTATTGTGTCATCCTTGATGTAGACTACGCTTCCAACAGACAATAAAGGGACCTTGGTGCAACCCTTATTAAACTGTTCTGCCTGTCTTCCTCGCTCTTGTAGGAGGACCTTACTGGAAATGTGGTAGGTAGTGAAAATTTCCTTCAAAAGCTGGACTGCATAGTCCTCGTCATCTTGATATACCTGGAGTCGAGGTCGTGAGATCTGCATATCAAGGAGATTAATAGGTTCATGAGCAAATGCTAAGGCATAGGGCGAGAACCCTCTTGGCTGACTGATCGAACTGTTTAAAATAAATTGACACAGATAATTAAATTCACTCCAGGATCCTGAAGTTACATCAATATATTTACAAATTAGACGTTTGCAGAGTTTGACCTTATTCTCTGCTGCTCCATTCGTGGAGGGAGCTCGAGGACTGGTGAAGAGTTTCTTCACCTTCAAGAAACTCATGAGTCGTTTGAAAAGACTTGAGCGGAAAGCCGCGTGACAATCTGTCAATAGAAAACGAAACATTCCAAAATAAGAAATAACGCGACGCAGTAAAAATTTACAAATAGTCTCTGAAGCATCAGGTACTGGTTCTAAGACAACTAAGGAAGTGGGGACATCTACACAGACAACGACATATTTGTTGCCTCCAGACAAAGGCAAAGGATCTAAAGTGTCCAAACACCACGTTTCAAAGCTTATTTCAGCGAAGACATTCTTTTGTAGCTCGGGCACAACTTTGGGGGTAATATTTCTACGCATGCAAATATGGCAATTCTGAGCCTCATTCTTCATATGTGTCGACATCTTGTCGAAATAGCAGAAATTTCTTAGTTAGACTAGGCTTCTTTCCGCGTTCTGGTGGGCGGCCATGAGGACATGTGAATGCGACAGTTGGAAAACACCAGGAATCAGGCACCTAGGAATCAGTAGTTGTAAAATTTGCGCATTTGATTTTCTGCCTTCTTCCGGTGGCGGCATCCGATACCAAATCCTCTCCCACAAAATGAGCCTGTCAACTTCCTTCTGCAGCCATGGCACAATATTCCACTTTTCCAGTAACTTTTCAAGCTTTCCTGGATTCATTTGTGGATCTATAAATATACATTCATTTCCTTTCATATCATTCAATTTCTCATTTCTTTCCGAAGTATCAATATAATCAGGCTGGTCTTGGAGACTAGCAGCCTCTCCTAGGGAGTCATGGTCCTGTGGACTAACTGTAATATGGCTATTTTTGCCATTTCTATCTTCATTAAATCTCTACCCGGCGTCCCGGTCTTCCTGTCTTTGCAGGGCATCCCCATTTGTGCTACTAAATTCAAATTTCGCGTAATCATTTGTCCCGTGCTGAAGCATTAAGCTTATAATTGGTGCTAATTCTACGTCATTCATCTGGTACTCCCTAATCTGTTGAACTTCCAAACCTAGAAAGTCCAAACTTCCTTTCGGCGAAGTTGAATTCATTGTCGTTGATTCTGTCTGTACTGTCACTGCCAAAAAAAACTCTGCTTCTTCATCCGCGAGTGAGAAAGGTCGAGTTCGAAGAAGCGTTTCGTCTGGTGGTTGGCTTAATACATCAACTGGGTTGAGCTTCCCCTTAATGTAGAGCCATTTTATGTTTCTGTCTGACAACATGACAATTGACTTGCTGACAAAGAAGCAAACCTTTGACACCAAGGCCCTGTCAGAATCATCGTATGAATTGCGGTTCACATAACAGTAGTTAACAATCGTAGTCCAGGCTCGGAAAACAAACCGTAAAACCGAAACACATAGTAATTGAAGATTTATGTCCTGTGCGAAATAACTTGTCCGATAAAGTGAAAAATAAATAAATTTTTCTGCCATTCTTCCCTCTCTTCAAAACTTATGCTGAGACATACCATCTTTTGAATTACCTTAGCCGATTGGCATCTTTTAGTAAGCCAGCCAAGTAACCACAGCCAAGTGGCATCTGTATTGTAGAAATCAGTTTGAATCGAATAAAAATTACATTTCTATTTTTAAATTTTAATATTTATTCTTTCTTTTTTTATTTACGACTCAAACGATGTACACACAGTGGGTAGCAAAATTTCCATCCCCTAAACTTCTTGTTCTGACTTTCCTTAAACTTTCTCTCCCCTAGAGTTCTTTTTTCCCAATTTTCCTTACCTTAAAGTTTGACCTTGCCTGCATCCATTTTCCCTCAGAGTTAAAAACTAATATTGTATCAATAGATTTTTATGAGGGGAAAATCGAGGACCAAAGTGAAATTACAGCCGAGTGGCATCTTTTATTTCATAGAAGGTCGGAAGGACCGACAAAAACAAGATAAAAATATATTAATATTTTAAATTCAAAGATTACAAAAACAACGTGACGCATTCGTATGCGATGGCGTAGCTAAGGAAGGGGGTACAGTAATCCCTGGGCAAATCATGAGTTGGGGCAACATTTACATAAGCAAGCTTTTAATTTAAATACCCAGGAAATCTGGGGGGGGGTTTGCATGTGTGTGACAAATTGATCCCATGAGTTAAAAAAACCTACCTAAATTTCAGCTGTTACATCGACATAAGACATGCATCCTCTCATTTTGATTTCCCTAATCTTATTCTTTTAATATTATTAATGGTTAACTCAACAGTTATCACTATAAGGTATGTTGGAGCGTAAAAGAAATTGTGAAATAAAAAATATTAACCTAAAAATAAAGTAAATTAAACTAATATAGACAAAACCAAAATAGAATAACATAAATACATAAAATGATGTAGGACAATACCTCTTTGATCAAAATGACCTCTATGGCTCTAATAATTATAACTATCTCTGGGATTTCTTTCATAATACCTCCCAGAACCTTGTAAATGCGATCCCTGTAGCCCTTGATAATCTCTATATTGAAAAAAGTATTCCCCGTATTTGAGTGCCGGGTCATCTGGCGTGGACCCTGCTGGTAAGAATTGTATTGATTTGAAAAGTAATTACCACGGGCAGCCCTTCCTGCTTGCCCATGGGGAGTTCTGGTTCTACTAATATTTATTTCTGCGACCCCTGCCGTAAGATATTTAAATTGGTCCATTTGGCTGTTAGATCTGAGGCTAGATTTTACTGACTCGATAGTTTGGGCGATTTCGAGTGCTTCGTCTAGATTATCATAATCATCTTGTCTTAACCTAACCGCTTCTTGGAGCTCACTCCGCAGCCCCGTCTCGAACGCTTGCAGAACAATTGAATCGACTAAGGCAAATGCATCTATACTTTTTGAGTTGTCTAACCCTTCTGCTTTACAATAATCTATCTTTCCCGTTTTTAATCTCATATAAAATTCAAAGACAGCTTCCTCTGGTTTTTGCTTCATTTCTACTATTGCCTGCAGACATTGCCGAGGGGTTTTTCTAGCACCTACATTTCTTAACAATTTTTCGCATAGGTCGTCAAGCGTAAAAGTGTTTCCCGACTCAATTATTTCGTCCACATACCGCTGGAAAATTCCTCTACAGGTGTTTGACGCCATAACTAAAGTATAATCATCGTCCCATTTTAGAGTAGCCTTCATGCTTTTAAGTTGTCTTATCCAAGTCTTTACTTCCGATGGTTTTGTTAAAGTTTGAATGTGTGAAAAAGGGTCAACTACCATCTGATGGGTTATTTGAGAAGGGACCTGTTGATAGGCTAATTGAGAATTATCTGGGATATTTGTCGGGTTACTTGAATTTCCGGTGGACATCGTAAATCTTTACAAGAAGCAATAAAATTTATTAGGAGACAGATATGCTGTGTTAATTTTATGAGTCAATGAAAATCTATTGATGTTACAGACAGTAAAGAAAATGCAAAAAAAAATGATCTATGGATAATGCAAAGAGACTAAACTCATAAATTAATGAGGAAAAACTTATCGTACTTGGTGAAACTAGTACATTAGTCTATAGACAAGAAAATTCTAGCTTATAGATAGGAATATGGGAATCTCCTTTTCTAAAAATGAGCCGACTCAGGCGAAGAAAAAATTGTAGGGGGAAAAATCAAATGAAAAAAATAGATAGAAAACAGTAAGAATGCCACCATAGAGCAGAAAAGAACACCGCTAGCCACCACTTTGTAAGGTTCCACCCTTTGGGGTAAGTAAGCGAATACTAGTGCTTTGAATTATGGTAGCGTGTCACTAGTATTCAATGTGCGAGTAGGTTCACTTTTCTATCTACTATGGCAACAGTCTATCTGTTCCCTAAGTCCTATTATAAGTCACAATCTCTCAAGACAAGGAATTTTATTTTAGAAGGAGTATGTAAAAAAACAGATAAAGAAATATAAAGTGGAAAGAAGTTGAGCTGGAGAGTTCTTTCTCGTTGATGAAAAGTCCTTGCTTGGGCGAAGAAATATAAATCTGGAAAATAAAAAAACTTACGTTAGATCTTGTAAATACACACGACAGGCTGTCCCTCGTATTAATTGAAAAGCTAGTATCCAAGAAAGAATGCTGGTCCAAGAGGAAAAACGATAAGCCAAATATAAGTAGCAGGGTTGTTATATCTATCTGTCGTCCAGAAATTGTGAATCAGAACTCCCCGAATATTGTTCTAACATTCGCTTTTAAGGGGCCCTCTCTGACAATTCGCTTTTAAGGGGCCCTCTCTGGTCCGGTTTTGTAATAAATTAAAGCTTTGAGTTTGACTATAGGTTGAAGGTTATCGAACGCTCAAGGTAAATACGGGCAGACAAATAAAAATGGATAAACAAGGGTCTGAAGGTGTCAGCCTGTTGAACCTGATCGTAGGTGAAGGTTACCCGTCTAAAAATAAACTGGTAAATAATGGGTAAACAAGAATTCGAGGATGTCAGCCTGTCGTAAAATTATATGTCGTATAGCTATGGCGTATAGTGTATGTTATATTATAGAATATAATATAAGGCAATACATAAATAATAGAAAGGGACTTCTCACATATCCATAGCTCATCATATTTCTTTTTTACATTATCTTTACTGTCTGTAACATCAATAAATTTTTATTGACTCATACTAAAATTAATACAGCATATCTATCTCTTAATAAATTTTATTGCTTGTTGTAAAAATTTGCGATGTCTAATAACCCTTTGCGATGTCTAATAGCCCTTCTCAAATAACCCATCAGAGGGTACTTGACCCTTTTTTGCACATCCAAACTTTAACAAAACCATCGGAAGTAAAGACATGGATAAGACAGCTTAAAAGCATGAAAGCTACTCCAAAATGGGACGATGAATATACTTTAGTCTTGGTGTCAAACACCTGCCGAGGAATTTTCCAGCGATATGTAGACGAAATAATTGAGTCGGGAAATACTTTTACTCTCTGTGACCTGTGCGAAAAATTGTTAAGAAATGTAGGCGCTAGAAAAACCCCTCGGCAATGTCTGCAGGGAATAGAAATGAAGCAAAAACCAGAGGAAACATTCTTTGAATTTTATATGACATTAAAAGCGGGAAAAATAGATTATTGTAAAGCAAAAGGGTTAGGCAAATCAAAAAGTATAGATTTATTCGCCTTAGTAAACTAAATTTTTTTGCAAGTGTTTGAGATGGGGTTGTGGAGCGATCTCCAGGAAACGGTTGGTTAAGACAAGACGATTATGAAAATCTAGACGAAACTCTTGAGATCGCCCAAACTTTCGAATCAGTAAAATCTAGCCTCAGATCTAATAACCAAATGGACCAGTCTAGAAATTATCAAGGCCCATGGGGATCGCATTCACAAGATCCTGGGAGGCACTATAAAATATGTCCCAGAGATATTTATAATTATTCTAGCCCTGGAGGTCATTTTTATCAAAGAGTTGTTGTCTTAGATCATTTTATGTATTTATGTTATTCTATTTTGGTTTTGTCTATATTAGTTTAATTTACTTTGTTTTTAGGTTATTTATTTAGTTTATATTTTTTATATTTCCCAATGTTTTTTTTTTACGCTCCAACATACCTTATAGCGATGACGGTTAAGTTAAGCATTAATTTAAAAGAATATGGAGTATTTACATGACCGAAACGAAAAAGCTTTGGAACAGTTTTTGTTCTATAGCTCGGATAAGAGTAGGAAAATCAAAATGAGAGCATACAGATTTCTATGTCGATGTAACAGCTGAGATGTAGGCAGGTTTTTTAACGCCCGGGGTCAATTTGTCACACACAAACACCCCCAGATTCCCTGGGTATTTAAATTAAAAGCGTGCTTACGTAAATGGTGCCCTAACACATGCTGCGCCCAGGGATTACTGTACCCCCTTCCCTAGCTCCGCCATTTCATACAAATGGATTAAGTTTTTTTGTAATCTTTGAACTTAAGATATTAATTGCCGGTCCTTCCAACCTTCTATGAAATAAAAGATGCCACTCGGCTGTAATTTTGCTTCGGTGCTTAGTTTTTCCCCTTCTAAAAATTTATTGATACCATACTAGCTTTTAACTCTGTTGGGAGAAAATGGATGCAGGCAAAGGTCAAACTTAGGCGAAGGAAAATTGGAGAAAAAGAACTTTAGGGGAGAGAAAAGTGAAGGGAAGTTGGAGAACAAAAAGTTTAGGGGATTGAAATTTTGCTACCCAGTAGGTGTATACCGCTTGAGTCGTAAAAAAAATAGCACATACTTTCAGAACTATAGCAAAGTTTTAACAGGACATTGCTGCTGAACAGCCTCAACTTGAGTCGGAGAAAGCTCTTTTAGCTGCGTCAAATTTGAGTTTCCTGAAGGATGCATTAGCTTGGCCGATTCTTAGCTTGACTTCTCGCTGACACGATCCTGAATTGTGGATGGTACTTCCTAAGTACTTGAACTCAACGACTTATTCCATCGTCTGGTTATTGCATCGTAGCTGGGGGCTGATATCGTCACTGGAATCAACATCTCCGAGTCTCTTAGCCAACCAGATTACATTTCTGTCGCATGTCTGGAGAATATAGTCAATGAAGATGATAAATAACGGCAGTGATAGAACATACCCTTGCTTCACTCCCGTCATGAGGCGAAGGTAACGGGTACTCCCATCACTTGACTTCACACATTATTCCGTGTTTTTGTAGAAGGCTTCAGCTATTCGGACGAGCTTATCAGAAATACCGTAGTATCGGAGAACCTTCCAAAGCCTTTTGCGATCAACCGAGTCAAAAGCTTTCCCGAAGTCTATGAAGACCAAGTACAGCTTATTGCACCATTCATTCCCTTCTTCTAGCAGCATTCTAAGACTAAATGCAATATCGACCCACGATCGATTATGCTTTGTAGTATCTAAAGGCTTCGGGATCAAAGCATTTTTTTTTTCTTTTGCTCAAACTTTTTTTATAATGTCAAGACTGAAAAAGGAAGAGTTGGGTGGTCTTGACATCAAAAGTCATCAGTGAATAGATATTAAAGATGTAACGCAGCCCTATGCTTTCTTTTTCAGTCGTAAAGTTTCAATTGTTCCGAGTTGCCAAAATAAAATTAATTTTTTATCCATTTGGAAATAAAATGTTGATTCAGACCTTCATTTTTACATTTCTAAGTTAATCTTTAGTAAATCTTTTGAAGACAAAAAAGTAAAACTTTTCTTTTTTCGGCCTAACACATTCGTACTTTATTGCACAAATTTTATAGTACTTTGTAGTATAGTATTTTCCAACCTGGGTGGCATGGACAAGTCTGAGGGGAGGGGGATGACACAAAATCAAACGAGATCAAATCTACGCAGTCACGCAAAATATCTCAAGACATTTAACAGCTGATTATGAGGCATGAAAAACAAAATTTTAATTAACAAGAAAATAATATAAATTTCATTATCATTAACTGAATATTAACATCAGTAAATAATGTGATCAGTATTTTCTTTGACCACCATTTGGAGACAAAAACCCTCCCCGGAAGATATTTCTTGCTAAGAAACAATTATAGTAAACATACCTTTCTTTGATGTTTTGTGAGTAATATATTGTTTACTGTAACAGGTAAATAAGAAATACCCCCCTCCCCCTCTGAACTGAATAAAATCGATTAGAAAACACCTGATGTTTTCTGGACACATGGAATGTTCTATAAGGTAGCTCTCGTATAAAAAGTATGAGTTAGGAACTTAACTATATTTTTATAAAAGAAAAGAAAGTTATAAACGACATAAAAAATAGTCCCTTCTACGCCCGGTTATTTGCAAAGCTGTGAGAAGATATGGAAGCTGCTTATACCTCAGCCCTTTAAAAACAAGAAGTAAAACATGCTATCACGTGCAAAAGGGATTCACAGGGAATTCAGAGAAGATATTGCAATTCTTCTAGAAAAAAACACAATGATAACGCAAATATTCTTAGGGATATTATCATGTTATTAAACTTGCCTATTTGACGGAATTCTTTTGGAAAATTTAAGTTTCTTGAATAAATCGATGCAATAGTCAAAATACGTCTAAAGAGTCAAAAAGATAAAGTAAAAGCATTTAAAAAAAATAACTTGGAGCTAGGGAAGCAAATACGGAAAAAAATTGATGTGCTTTCAATTTTGAAATTATGCGCCCAAGAAAACATAGAAGCAAAGAAAAATCTATTTGTTGAACACTGATGACCAATTTTTCGAATTATTTTGATGATCTTGTTTTACAAAATAGGTGTGAATACAGAATCCAGTTTATCGACGAAGATGACGAATCTCAATTAAAAAGTAATGAGAAAAAAGACTCCGTTGAATAATCTCGTGATTATTCCTTAAAACGCAAATATCAGAATGAATCTCTAATTCAATTTTGGCTGGATATTAATATTGAGTAAAATACTTTGTCAATTAAGCTTTCAAATTATTCGGCCGATATCAAGACACCTCATTTATACGAAAACAGGATTTTCTACATTAGCTGAAATGAATTCGAAATATTGTGTTTGTTTGGTTGCAGAAAAGGAACTTCGTGTAGCTATCTCACCATTGAACTCGAGATTTGATAAGCTTTGATAAGCTTTGCGCTAATAGCCAAACACAGCCATCTTATTAACTTAGAAACATTTAATTAAGAGAATGAAACTGTTATTCGTTTTCTTTGTTTGTATGAGTTTGTCTTACCAAATTTTTTAGCATGAAAAAATTTTGTGTTTATATCATTTTATAAAATGGAAGGAAGGCACCATAAGCGGAAGGCCTATCGGAGGTCCAAGTATTTTACTCCCTAGTCAATTCTTTTTCAGAGGCGGCAACTCAGTCAAAGACAAAGTTATCAGTTTTCGTCGTCGCTTCAACTAAACAAACAAGAGAAGGTTTCAATTAAGGGGGTTCTCGCTCAAAATTACAATTAGACGCAGGTTATCCTTAGCAATTCTTCTTGTAATTATTTATACAATACAATTTTTTAAATATATTTCTTAACCGGCAGTTAGGTGTCTGCACTCTATTTATTCTCCAGACTATGTTTAAAGCGGTTACAACTAACAAATATTTCACTGAATCGCTAAAGAGCAATCCAAGTGGTTGGTCCCTTGGTCTAATTTATGCATTTTCACGCGCTTCGATTAAAGCTGCATCTAGTCTTTCGAGGGGAATTTTTGACTTCGGAACACAAATATGTAATGTATTTGAAGGGACTGTAGCCAGCAAGTATATATTGTAGAAATAAGTTTCTGATTGTTGAACAGAATATTTTTTGCTCTATTTTTTGATACCCCACAACAACAGTGTTAAGTGTAGCAATCTAGAATGCAAACCCGAAACAGGTTTTACAATTATTTTGGAATTATAAAAAAAAAAAAAAAAAAAATACAACTTAATCACATTGAATGAAATTCCAAGCATTTCATATTAAGAATTCGCTATATAGTCCACTAAACACAAGAAAAAAAGAATAAAAGAGGAAAAAGCTAGTATAAGCCGTCCAGAAGCAAACCACGAATCCTGAGCAATTACGTTTTCATGCAGAAAATAAAATTTGAACAACATGATACACTTAGATCTAAAGAACGGACATTTAAATAATATACCAATAAAATATAATAAAAATTTTAATCTAATCAAAGCGCGTTGCTTTAAGTTTGCTGTTTTATAAGAAAAACAATAGCACACATTGTGTTTTTCAATGGGATGTTCATAGGGAGGCATCTAACAGTTTCTCAGAGGTAATCAATCGATGTATCTGCTGTCGTTCCCCAACTGGTATCCAGTTGAGAAAATTTTTTTGCCAATTCGCAATATTGCAGTGCTAAGATAATCTTACAGGAATTTACAGAGAATAAGACAATTATTATAAATGAACTGGGCCGATGGAAGTTTTTCCAAGTAAGGCATCTTCTAAAGATTTATCAAAATTACATATAAGCTTTCAATTTTGGACAGACAAACAAGACTGAAAGCAATACCATAATAAAGATTCAGTAAAAGCAGAATCAATTACATAGCAAGTTCATGTCGGTATTTTTCAAATAGTTTATAGATCATATAAGCTTGAGCTTTCGTCATGGAAAAGGAAATAAAGATTACCGAGTAAAATAATTTATGCACAAACTTCGTCATTTGCTGACACCCAAAGGGACATTACATCAGGAAACTTAAAAAATACAATTATATGTAGATAAGACGATCTCTTATCAAGAAGAATTCTTGATTACTGAATTATTCTTTGAGAACCTGTGTGTCTGACCTTAACGTCAATCCGGATTTGCTAAATACTTAACATATGCTGAAATTCATAGAAAACATTGATTGAGTCGTTTATACACAAAACGGAAAGCGAATTAACCAGTGAAAATCAACAAAATGGCCTTAATCAGAAAAAATACTTTTTATTGATTTATTTCCAACTTTGTCCGATAAAATGTCAGATAAAAAATGGGCTTAAAATGCCTTTTCACAAAGAGAAAACGAAGCCAACTGGGTTTCGTTAAAAAATGGTGTAATGAGTACCCATACTTAGAGTATAGTGTGGAAAAGGATTCGGCCTACTGCTTCGTGTGTTCCTTGTTTCCAACCGCCCCTGAACCCGAATACAGGAATTAAGATGCGGCTTTCGTTGCCGGAACTAGAGGGTGTCAAGCCTGAAATTCTCGTCACTCATTTCCAATCAAATGGCCATAAAGCTTCTGTTCGTGATCTTATTTCTTTTATACCGAGAGACATGTCTTTCCCCTACTTAGTTGACAAGGAGAAACTCAGAAAGGATATAGAGTCAGAAAAAGAAAGGGAGAGAGGACGTCCCATCATGCGCATGTTGCTCGACATCACCACCACGCTACGTAAACAAGGTCTTGCATTTCGCGAAAAGTTTTGTGGCCGTTTGAAGGAGCACAGGCTCACATTTCCAAGAAGCTCGGAAGAAATGTTCCGTGCCTCAGGTGCCTCACCCATAGGGAACATTACAGTGGAGCATTGCTGTGAATCAATCTCCTTGATCCGAAACATTTTTGGTGTCTTACTGCAAACCTATAATTTTTCACCGGGGGATCCAAGCGCTTCAGTCTGTACCGCAAGGCTGTAGCAGAAGTTGAAGGCAAGCTTCATCTAAAGGGAATGTCAGAAACAAGGTGGTCTGCAAGATTGGATTCACTTGAAGCGCTTTGGAGTGTTCTGCTAGAAGTTATTAGACTGTTGAGAGAAATGGGAAATTCAGACCCCGTTAATAGAGATACCAAGTCGAAGTCCTAAGGGCTTCTTAATGCCATTACTAGATTTGAATTCATAGCACAGCTGATGTTCATGAGGGCATTACTTTCTCGAACAAACGTCTTGACTCGTGAACTTCGAGCAGTAGAGCTGGATATCGTCAGTGCATACAACTTGATGAAAGCCCCGGTGACTGTCATCAAACAATCCATGAGCAACAAGAACGAACTCGCTGGTCAAGTAGCGGCATCTCTCAGCATGGCCAAGCAATTAATTTGTGGAGAAGAGGACGAAGATTTCCCCATGACTGACAAAGAGTTCTACTCTGGGCTGGAAGGGGAACATAGACGATACCATCGTCAGCGGTGGCCTCCTCGAAGATACGCCGATGGTGTCAGAACAAGTGAAGTGTTACGGATGTCGCCTGCCATATTTTATGCTACAGAGTTAAAAAAAAATTCACAGTCGTAGGTGAAGAATTTTCTCTAGCATTCGAAGAAACAAATTAGCTGGTACTTCGAGTCTGTGATTGCCTCGTGAACCTTCAACCTTCGCAGTAACAAGCTTTCAGTGCCGTGTTCCCAATGGCAGATATGCCTGTTATATTCAATATATAAATTATTCAGTAAAGATCGTAATATATTCAGTAAAGATCGTAAAGAACAGATTGATGTTCAAAATGGGAGACTAAAGACTTGACCATCTTATGCTTATGATGTCAGAAAAAGACATGCTGACCAAGATCGACCTCAATCCTTTTGTAGACAACTGGAAAGTTGAAAAGCAGATATAAAATATTTTTTGCATGAAAAGGACTATATTAAATAAAGACGAACATAAATTTATTAAAAAAAATCTTTTTTCCTTAGGGATATTGGATTGTCAACCTTTCCTTCCAATTATTTAATTGGTGCATTATTCTTTAAAACTAAACAAATATTTACATCATGGTTAAAATTGTAAAAAAGAAATCTCCAATATACAAATAACAAGCCAAATTATGGATTCTTATAGGTAAAATCAAAAAGACATAAAATATTATTTTACTCATGAAAAACACTATGTCAATGAATAACGAACGCAAATAAATTTAAAAAGCTTTTCCATAAGCCAAGTTTTTCAAAGAAAAGTAAAGAGCTCCACTAAGCCTAAAATGAACAGAAATAAAGTCAAGTAACTTTCCAAGTGTAAAACTACTATAAATCACCCTTCAATAATTAAATAAAACTCGTTTGAGTTAAACTTGTCGTAAAACTTGTTTGAGTTAAACTCAAAACAAGCAAAAGGGGTGATGGTATCTGTTTGCAGTAAAGGATTTTCTTTCAAGATTTCGTCCTATAGTAGTTTTTAAACTTTGATTGATTCAAAGATGAGGAGAATATTTATATATTTTCACAGAGAAAATGAAGTTTTAGGAGCTTTTTGAACCTTTGGATGCATATCGTCTGAATGTATATATGTATATATTTATTTCCCATCAAAAGAAACAGATGGAGTATAAGATAAAAAAGCAAAAAACATACTACAAAAGAATACACAAACACAAGAAAAATAAAGAACAAATGGATATCTAACTGCAAAAAAAAACCTATTACCTCCAAATAATTCTCAAGGACGGCTCAGACGACGCTCGTAAAGTTCATAGTCTTTCGCAAAGCGTATTTTCCAAAGTTTTTACCGCTCATATGAGCCTCATACTTTACGTGCGTTTTGAGCAGCAAACTATTCAAATTTCTGAAGCATTTCATATTTCGGAGAAAAAGTCTTGAAGAAATAAAGAGCTTGGGGTGTGAATATAGTTTAAAAGGGCTTGTTACGAAACAACAAAAGTAGTTTTCAACTCACCTGTAAATTGTTTACCAAAATGATCGAATATAACAGTGCTGATGTCTTTGAATGTGTTTTTAATGCAGATCCTGTTGGCGTTTCTCGGGCTAGAGAAATCAGTATATCTTCAGTTTCCTGATTCCACATTTCCAAATCTGTTTTGCTCTGGAACTCTTTCCCTGTTGGTCAAATTTATGAACTTTATGAAAATAGTTAACTAAAGTTTAACTTTAATGCTTGCTGACGTAAAGGTTTACAGGAGGTTAACAAAGCAACTTTACGAACTTTGCGAACTTTACGAACGCCGTCTGAGTCTTCCTTCAGGTTCTGCATATCATTGGATTTCTTCCACAAATTTGCTTTTACATTTTTTATGATGATAATGGCGAAAAGTATGTCTGCAAAAAAGGATACTTTGGAATCTATCTGAATTTGTTTGTGATAAGCCGTCAAAATTCCTAAGTAATTTTGAGTGTATATTTTTAAGGATCTATTTGTTTTATCAAAGTTTTGGGTGAGCTATCCAATTTCTTGATTTTTCATAGAATTTGCCAGGTCCAGCTTGTAAAATTTTAAACTCAGATTGGACCAAACTTTGTAATTATTTTCTAAATGTTCTATCTTCATAATATGGTCAAGAATTGTACACTGTAGATTCTCTGTTAAACCACTTTCATGCAGTAGGTCTAGTGTAATTTTGACAAGTCCTTGGGAAGAGGGCAAAGTTGGAGCCAATTTTCCCAAATCAAGTGAAAATGACAATGAAAACAGAAAAATCAGCCATGTAGCAGGCCTAGCAAAAAAAGGCTAAGATACACTAAAGAAAATTGACCCTTTTGTATATATATAGGCCTATATAGCCTATATATATATGTATGTATAGGCCCATAATTATACATTTGTATAGGCTAGTCTGTTGTCTGGAATTAAATAATAAAAGTCAAATTTTTCCAGTAGGCCAGGCCTACAGATTACCAGTTTTTCAAGATTTTATTAGCCAATTAAAACTAGTTTGGTCATAATCATCAGCCAATTCAGTAAAGCTTTAGTTTTGTCACAAGCTGTTGAAAATGCATATCACTGCATATAGCAAGATTCTGATAATTGCATATTGTTTTAATGTCATTATTACAGAAGCACATCCATTTTCAGCTTTCTAAAATTCCCCTTTAACAAAACTAAAAATGCATAAAGTAGGCAGGGTTTTGAAGCAAAGGGAAATGTTGAAGTTAGGGAATATGAATGAATAATGACATAAATTGGCTTGACAACAGCAATAGTACATGGGTGTGTGAAAATTGAATAAAGGATTATTGCCTAAATTTGTGAGATAGAACATTTATTTTGGTAAAATTCTAGTTAATTGACTTCTTGCTATCTTGCTTCTTGCTAAAGTTTCATAAAATGAAACTTTCAGGGATGAATCTTACAGAAAAAAGTATGTCCCAGGAAGGTATTTTGAAGCATCTACCTCCACTCCTTCTACCTCTACAGGGCCCTGACCTTTGATGACCTTTAAAAATATGTGTGTTATAAAAGTGAAACCTTGCAAAATAGTAAAAGCAAAAATGCAAAATTGTAAAAGGAGATTATACCAATCGTGATCTACTATTTTAATATTGTGTCTTTTGATTACATTTTCAACTGCAACACGAGGGTCGGTCATGTGATACTTTTTAATGAGGATTGAGTTTCTATACCAGGGAGGAAAACGTAGGAGGTATTTAGCAAAACGGAAGAAAAGCGCACGGATTTTAGACAATTCAGCCTTCAAGAATAGTTTCCAAAATGGAGCCAGGTACAGAATATGAGGTAAAACAGTAGCGTTATATAGGCTGGCAAGGAGGGGCGGCTAAAACGGAATTTAGCAGCGACTATGGAAGCATACGAGCCGGAGATTCGTCGATTTAGGTGTTTGATCAGTAGAAGACGTGTATGCCTTAGAGACGAGCCAATAGGGACTCCGAGGTAATTTATGTGGTCAGCAGTATTCACGAGATTTTCACGAAAAAGCAGTGAAGGCACGTGTGGTGTTTTTTGCCAATTGAAGAGAACTATCTCGGTTTTCTCAGTGTTAAAACTGAGGCCAAGTTTTAGATATTCGGTTTTAAGCGTTTTAAAAATATCAGAAGCTTTTTTCAATGTTCTACTTAAGTTCAAGACGTCGTCGGCGTAGCATACTAAGGAGGTGTCTATAGAGGAAAGAATGCATGAGGTTGGGCATTTATCTTGTGCTTGAAGAACATAATTATTGAACAAATGAGGGGAGGAGACAGCTCCCTGGCGGGCACCCTTCAAAACGGGGATCAATTTTTCATGAGGCCGGGGAGGCAAATTTTTGTCGGGAGGAAGCTTTAGGCAAATGGACAGTCTCGAGTACATATCACGTAGGGATCGAACTATGCAGGGATTCAGACCTCGTTGTGAAGCTTTTAATAACATTGCAGCGTGTATGAGTGAATCGAATGCACGGCTGATGTCATGACTAGCTAAGGCTATGCTCTCTCCAGAAAAATCCGCATCGAGTAGCACACTCAATACAGCCGTCAAGGCATCAGCACTACCAGTTCGGCGCTTAAATCCGAATTGACGTGGCGGGGTGTAGCATTTAGTTTCCAGTTCATTAATGAATAGAAGCTCGAATAGTTTACATAAAGATGTGGCGACTGTAATGGGGCGGAAAGATGAGCATTTGATTTCATTTTTCCCTTTCTTCGGAATGGGGGTAAGATCCCCTACGCAGAAAGATGAGGGAACAACACCTTGCGTGAAGATCATCTGCATAAGAAGCGAAAGATGCATAGCGAGAACCGAACCACCATGTTTAATATGGATAGCGCTAACACGGTCAATTCCGCAAGAAGACTTATTTTTCAACCGACGAATTGCTTGAATAACGGACTCTAAACTGACAACAAAATCACCGTGCGGAAGATTATCAAAGAACTCGAAAATTCTCTCTCGTACATGTCTTCAAGCTGGGGGTTAGGAGCAGCAAATTCACTCGCATAATAAGAATACCAATCCACGACGGGGATTTCAGACGACGACAACAGAGGGGTAGGCTTTGCCAAAGATACAGACTTGAAAAGAAAATTTTGATCCTGTTTTGCACGGGCGGAATAGCTTTTCGAATAGACTGGACAGAACACATGACCAAACAAACGTAGCTAGGCCTCCTGAAGGTCTTCCTCGGCTGCCACTCTGTTTAGCTGGGACTTTGTAGGCCTTCGTGGTATGATTCAGTTCTAGCAGGTTTTCATTTTGCATGGTAATAAAGTGCTCTTGAATGCACACTACATCATGTTCGACACTTCATTGAACAAGTTCATTTCTTCTTTTTTTTTTTTTTTTTTTTTTTTTTTTTTTTTTTAATTAATACAGTACAATCAATTCATTTCATCTCCCTTCTTTTCTACAAATTCAACTTTGTTGGGGGTTTCACCTGATGACCAGAACAAGTTGCCATTGCCCTTCTTCCATGGTTAATCTGCTCTGCCTGTGCCGGATCCATCACCTCTTTGTTTGTGACACCTTGCTTTGGTGTTGGAGACTCCACTGTAGGGGGGTCCATAGTTTCTTGGGAATCAGCTAAGGGATCGGGAACATTCTTTGATGGCGAGACGCTTGAAGTTTCGACTTGGTTTCGACTTGGCAACTAGCACCATTGTGCAGGTCAGTCACCATTGGGTCTTGTCTTGATTTGATGTGTATTCTGTTGCAGCGGAACATCCCTCCTTCTTCAAGACCCACATAGTATGAACAAGGGCTGTTGCCAGTCTTGCAAACTGTTGCCTTCTTCCATTTTCCCCGGTTAGTCAACTGGACCCAGACTTTCTGACCCATTTTCAGTGGTTCCATATTCCTTGCATGCTGATTATAGTGTTTGCTTTGTGCCTCTTGGGCCATCTCCCTCTGTTGTCTGAATCGGTCAAATTGGAAGGCTCCTGGTTGCAAAGTTTGTGTGATGCTGGGCAGGAGTGATCTCAGTTGGCGTCCCACCATTATTTGAGCTGGGGCAAATCCATCAATGGGTGTGTTCAGATACTCCAATAGTGCTAGATACCGGTCACTCTTGCTCTCAGCGGCCTTCACCATGAGTCTTTTTGCTATTTGAACAGCTTTTTCACTTAAGCCGTTGGACTGAGGGTAGTTTGGGCTTGAGGTTGAGTGTAATATTCCCCAGTCAGTCATGAATTGCTCAAATTCCTTTGCGCTGAACTGGGGGCCATTGTCAGTTGTAAGTCGCTCGGGAATCCCATGTTGGACAAAGTGAGATTTCAGTTTGTTGATGACCTGCTGTGACGTGGTGTTTGTCAGGCATTCAACCTCAAAGAACCAACTCATGTAATCGACAGTGACCATGTAATCCTGTCCATTGAGCTGGAACAGGTCAGTAGCTACATGCTGGAATGGGTAGTTGGGTATTTTGTGCAGGATCATCGGCTCCTTCTGTTGGTTCATGGCAAACTTGGCGCATACCTCGCACTGGTTGACCAGCCTCTCAATATCTCGAGTGATGCCTGGCCAGAATACAGACCTTCTTGCCCTCTCTTTGGTCTTCGCCACTCCTAAATGGGAAGAGTGTAATTGGCCTAATATGCCTGCTCTCATGGATCTCGGGATGACTATGCGCTCCCCTTTAACAACAAGGCCATCAAGTTCTGCCAACTCATGACGATAACTCCAGAAGGGCCCAAGTTTTCTGTCTAGGCTCTTTTTATTGTTCGGCCAACCCACTTGTATTGTTTCCAACAGGGAATTCAGTGTTTCGTCTTTAGTCGTTTCTTTACGTATTTGTGCAAGCCTTTGGCTTGCTATGGGTACAGTTTGAAGGACTGAGTGAACCAGAATTTCCATGTCTACCTGCGACTCAATGTCTGTATCCGCAAGGTGCAGGCTGGATAGGTTGTCCGCTAAAGGGATAGTCTTTCCAGGTTTGTATCTAAGCTTGATATCATATGGCTGAATAAGCCAACATCATTCGCTGCAGCCTTGGAGGTGCCCTTTGTATAGACTTCCCAAAAATCGACTCAAGAGGCTTGTGGTCTGTGGTCACGCATATCGTTCTTCCAAACAGATACTGGTGAAATGTTTTGCAAGCAAAGGTTATTGCAAGCATCTCTTTTTCCATTTGGGAGTAACGCTGCTCTGCCTCACTTAGAGAGCGAGATGCAAAAGCAACGGTTGCTCCATCTGTTGATAGCTGGGCACCCAGACTATGCTGGGAAGCATCTGTGATCACCTCTATCTCTTTGGCCTCTGGATCAAAGTAGGAGAGGTTTTTGGAGATTGCATTCTGAATCCCTCTCTTGGCCTCCTTGTGGCTTGTATTCCATTCAAACTTCTGCTGTTTGGACAAGTCTCTGAGGGATTTGTTCAGCATAGCCAGGTTGGGGATGTATCTAGACAAGTAATTGTACATTCCTAATAATGTCTGCAGTTCCTCCTGGTTTTGGGGTGCGGGCATGTTTTCTAATGCCTGGGTTTTCTCTGGGTCTGGGGCGATGCTGCTTGTTGTCAGTCTGTGTCCGAAGTAGGTGATGGAAGTAGTGTCAAAAACACATTTTTCTTTGTTGAACTGCACTCCCTTGTCTCTTGCGGCTTGGAATACTGCCCTCAGCTTGGTGTCATGTTCAGCATCACTACAACCAATGCCTGCAATATCATCAACGATCAGCCCGATATCCAGTTCTGTAAAGACCTCCTCCATCTTTCGCTGAAATCAATCCAAATGGGTATTGGTTCCATTTATACCTGCCATACATGGTGTTGAATGTTGTCAACTCAGAGGATGGTTTGTCCAACACCATCGACCAGTATCCATTTCGGGCATCCATCTTAAAGAACTTCTTTGCACCTTTGCACTTTGCTGCTACTTCATCAAATAAGGGTATAGGGTAATGCAGTCTCTCAATTGCTCTGTTTAAATCAACAGGGTCCAAACAGATCCTGAGTGACCCATCTGCCTTTCTCACCAGAACCAAGGAATTCACCCACTGTGTTGGCTTTGTCACTTTTTCTATGACTCCAAGTAACTCCAGTCTGTCTAACTCCTCTTTGAACTTAGCTTGTAGTGCAAAAGGAACCCGTTTTGGCGGTTGTTTAGTAGGGATTGCACCCTCTTTCAGATATACTTTGCAGGTTCCAGGCAGTGTCCCTATGCCCTCAAAGACATCACTGAATTCGTTTAAGAGTTTTTGGATGATTGGTCTGATTGGGGCTGGATTGCTGACACTGAGGACAAACTTAATCAGCTGAAGTCGTTCACTGGACTGGGGGCTGAGGATGGGTGCTCTATCTGAGCAGACCACATGGAAGGTATGGGTCTGGGGGGTTTGGTTCTTGTACTGAACTTTTAGGTTGGCTGTCCCCAGCACCTTTAGCTGTTCTCCGGTGTAGCTGGTCAGCACATCAGCAGTCGGCAGCGGTGCTGCCTTTCTTGCCAATTTGTTGAAGTCTTTGAGTGGCAAAATATTGGCCTCAGCACCAGTGTCTATCTTGAATGCCAATTCACTATCATTTTCTGTCAGTTTTATCAGAGCATAAGGCTTTTCCACCTTTTCTTCTGTGGAAATGGACTCAATCATGAATTCTCTCCCATCTTCCACTTTGCTTCTTGTTTCAAGTTCATGTACTACTTTGCTCTTGCACATTTTGGCAAAATGGTTCATCTTCCTGCATTTGCTGCACTGCTTCCCTTTTGCTGGGCACTTATGGCTTCTTGAGTATGGGCCACCACAGAAATAGCATGCAGGGGAGTTTTTCTGTCTTTGAACCACTTCCACCTCTTGCTTAATTGGAATCTGCGCCTGTTCGTTAAGCTTGAGTGCTTGGGTCTCTTGCACAGTTTCTATAGCTCGACTGCACTCAATTGCTCTAGCCAAGGTAAGTGTGGCTCCCTCACTGAGAAGCCACTCACGGATTCTTGCATTCTTGACTCCAAAGACCAACCGATCTCGAACTAGCTGGTCTTCTAGGGTATCAAATTCACAATCCTTGGCAAGTACTTTCAACTGAGTGACATATGACTCAATGGTCTCTCCATCCGCTTGGTTTCTCTAATGAAAGATGTATCTGGCAAAGATGGGGTTTGCACTTGGCTGAATATAATTTTTGAACTTGTCTAGATTTGAAGATTTGAACTTGAGCTCACAATGTCTCTTAAATTTTCTCCATTCTGATTTTAGGTTGGGGCTTGACCAGTTGATTGATGGAGCTGGTGTACTATCCATGTTGAACTTCTGGCACCATGCAATGATTTCTTTGATATACTATTCAGTTAATACGTATATTTGACCCAAGCACCTGTAACAAAAGCATAATAAGGCAACTGCAAGCAAGCACACAAGCATTAGCATTAATATATAAGCAAAAGCAAGCAATAAGTTCATTTCACACGCCACTACATCGCTCAAAGTCGAATTTTATAACCTTAGTGAAAAATTGAAAAATGAAATAAAAAAGCAAAGAAACAGCCAATGATATTCTAGAAGATTTGGTCATGAAGCAAAAAAATTTTGTTGTATTTGGACTTCAAGAGGATCCAAACTAGTATTAAGAAGAGTCAACATGAGGTTGATTTAAAGCTCCTGAATCAAGTAATTTTGCAGAATTGCCCTGTCAAATGTTCATTTAGAGTTCGTTTGGGAAGAATAAATAATGGAAAATGTCGTCCGATCAAACTGTTTTTCCGTAGCCCCATAGAACGTGATGCTGCTTCTTTCTTCTTGAGTGGTAACCTGAACACCATAAAATCCTCATACCCGACTTTTAACTTTTCTCATGATCGCACAAAACTGGAACTTGCTCAAAAGAAAAGGTATAACGCTCTGAAAGAGGAATTTAACCAAAAAGTGACAGCAGGAGAATCAGGTTGGAAAGTTAAAGATGGAAAGGGTGGTCTAGAACTTGTAAAGATAAGCTCTTTTCGAGGTGAAAATAGCTCGCAAATCTCTAGGGAGGCAGTTATGGAACAATGATTTCCTTATGCTCTACACCAACGCAGATACTTTATCAAATAAAGTTGAAGAATCACAGTCATTGATGTCAGTGCATAAGCCTCATGTTGTTGTTGTTACTGAATCTTTGCCTAAGAATTGTGCACATCCAGAAGCATATTTTCAACAGGTTAAAGGTTATACTTTATTAGTGAATACTAACTATAAACGTGGAATTTTTGTTTATGTTCATTTGTTGCTTAAGTACACAGAAGTAAATGATCCTTTAGTTCTGAGTATTAGTGAATGTTTAGTGTTTGATGTAAAATTTCCTAGGTCTACAAATAGTATTAGAATTGTTGCAGTGTATAGAAGTCCTAGTGTTAATGAGCTATCTCCAAATAATAATGCAAATTTATTACAGTATCTTCACAATGTTTCAACAGTTTGTTCAAGGGTATTAGTGGTGGGTGATTTTAACCTACCTTCCATTGATTGGAAAAATCAAATAACCTTGCTTTCTAA
Source organism: Artemia franciscana (assembly GCF_032884065.1). Lineage (NCBI taxonomy): Eukaryota > Metazoa > Arthropoda > Branchiopoda > Anostraca > Artemiidae > Artemia > Artemia franciscana. Next base: position 18,445,978 of record NC_088871.1, on the reverse strand, counting down.
TCAATCATTTGAGGATCATTTCCTTCAAAAATTGCAGGACACGTACCTATGCCAACACGTTCAGGAGCCTACACGATTTCGGGATGATTCGAATCCTTGTCCTTGACTTGGTAATAACAAAATCTCCTGACGATGTTAGAAATATTGAAATTCTACCTCCATTAGGAAAAAGTGATCACACCGTTCTTAAACTGTCATTAAAATCTCCAGGTGATGATTCTACTCCTCAAAAACAGACTCTTAAATATAATTACACTAAAGGCGATTATGAGTCTTTCCGAAATTTCATTTCATCACTTGTATCACCGAACAGTTGAGGGAAAATAAATATAATGTTAATGAGGTATTTTGAGCTGATTCATGAGGCTTTGGTAGTGGGTCAAAACAAATTTATTCCGACTATAGTTTATAGTCAGCTTTATAAAAATAGGCAAACTCTTCCTCGAGAAATTCTACAAGCTATTAGCGAAAAAAATTATTGGTGGCGTGAGTATATTAAAATAAGAAGCACTGAGTCATGGATAAGATATAAAAGAGCAAGAAATAGAGCAACTAGGCTTCTTCGGTCAAGTCGTGAGGCACTTGAATCTTCTATCATTGCATCAGCCCAAAGTTGCCCAAAAAGGCTTTGGAAATATATAAGAAAAAACCAGACTTCTCAGTCCCCATCCTCAACTTCATTCACTGACCCTAAAACACAGACAAATATAGACAATGATAATGAAAAAGCTGAACATTTTAATAAACTTTTCTCATCTGTTTTTACACGACCTCACAGTGAAACTCCTATTGATCCTAATTTTTCTACCAATTTCACAATAGATTTTGATGATTCTGACTTTGATGATCAACAAGTTTTTGAGGTCTTGAAGCATCTTGACATAAATAAATCATCAGACATTCATGAATTTTCAAACCATATGATCCAAGAGCTTGCAACAGTACTCACTGAACCACTGACATATTTGTATAATCTGTGTCTGGCGTCTGGTACTTGCCCTTTGGCATGGAAAAAAGCAATAATTAAACCCCTGTATAAAAGTGGCACAAAAACGCAATTTAAAACTATAGACCAATATCAAACACTTCAATTTTTTCCAGAGTTATGGAAAAACTAATTGTCAAGAGAATACAAAATTATTTCGAATCAAATCTTCTTTGAAATCCATCTCAACACGGTTTCCGTAAAAAACGTTCATGTAATACACAGCTTTTGGAAGTAATTACTGACTTCCATAGGATGGCAGATGAAGGTCTCAGGTTTGATTGCATTTATATAGATTTTTCTAAGACGTTTGATAAAATTTCCATTCTGCTTTTACTTCAAAAGTGTGAGGTATATCACCTTGGTGCCAGAACGTTGAATTGGATTGGTGATTATCTAACAGGCAGGACACAGAAAGTGATTGTAGGTGATGCTTTGTCCTCTGCTGAGATAGTTTTAAGTGGCGTTCCACAAGGTAGTTGCCTTGGTCCAGTACTTTTCTGCCTTTTCATCAATGACTTGCCTCTTGTTGTCCACCATTCCACAATTAAAATGTTTGCAGATGATGTAAAGCTCTACGCTCCTTGACAAATTCAGATGAAGCTTCGTTGCTTCAAAAGGACTTGGATGCAGTGCACAATTGGTGTAATGCTAACTCCATGTTTGTCAACGAAAATAAGTGTAGGGTCGTCCATTACTTCGGCAAAGCAGAACAAAGTTACCAATACCATCTTGCTGGAAATTCAATCTTACCTGTTGAAAATGTCCGTGACCTTGGTGTTCATTTTGATTCTAGTCTTAGGTTTGACAAGCATGTCTCTGAAGTAACTCGTAAGGCAAACTATCAGCTATTATGTCTTAGACGGAATTTCCGTAAGTTCAATCTCAATTCATTCATTGCCATTTATAAATCAACAGTTCGACCGATACTCGAATACAATTCGTCAGTATGGTATCCATTGAATAAAAATGACAGAGCAAGGGTTGAAAAAAATACAGCAAAGAGCAACTAAGCAAGTACCTTATTTGAAACATTTGCCGTATGAAAATAGACTGCACAGGCTAGGATTGTCAAGTCTTCAATTCCGAAGGGATAGGGCAGACATTATTAACACATTCCATATAATCAAAGGCATTGATAATATAAGTACATCACAGTTCTTCACATTTAATGATACTAACAGGACCCGTTATCACCCACATAAATTGTACCCCTCACTTTCAAAAAGGAAAATAGGCCAACATTCATTTTACAGCAGGGTGTGGAAGCCATGGAATGACCTCCCACCTAAAACATTTCTAACAGATGACATAAACAGATTCAAAACAAAACTAGCAGAAACAAATTTTCAAAGTAAATCATTTTTAAATAATTTATAGTATTATTTGTCAGTGTTTGTTGTAGTCGTTATTTTCATTGATTTGTATGTGTGTATTATGTTGTCAGTATTGTCACAACTTCTATTTATTATGTTAATTGCGACAAGCTTGAAAGCTTACCGTATTTGGTATTAATAAATAAATAAAAACAATATGCAATAATCAGAATCTACCTCTATCATCCCTTCAAACTTTTAACACCAGTGGCTCTGCCAGGAGTTCCTTTACAATTGGGAAGCTGCAGAGTCCTCCACAAGAGTCTAATCTAACAGCCACAATCTACACCAAACAAATTCTTTTTTTCATGGAGCATCACAAGGATGGATAATCCTTACATCGCTCCAAGCTGCAATTTAAGGTAATTTTTAAGGTAAAAACAATATGCAATCATCAGAATCTAGCTCTATCTTCCCTTCAAACTTTTAACACCATTGAAGCTTGCCCTTAACTAACTACAATATCTAGGGAAAATAGGGTTGCAATGATGAAAGATCATGACCATAACAAACAAGGCTTAACCAATCAGACCTTGCCCCACTGCCTGCAAGGCTCATAGACTAATATGCTTTGCTCTTTAGGCTAGGTAATGTTACCTGTAAGCAAAATTGGACATTGCAATGCCTACCTTTTTTAAGATTTAACTAATTGCTTGGATTTGTTGGTTCAAATTTTGTCACAGGCCAATGTCACAACAGCTACTATTGCAATTGTTCAGAAATAGCTGGCTAATTTAAACTTGAAAGTGAAAGTGAACCATCTTGGACATTAGCATTAATAGAAGCATGAGTTTTTTAATTGATCTTTCAACTTCCTACTATACAGAAATTACCAGTGATGACTGGAATTAGTATTTAAAATATAATTTGATTCATATTGTACAAATCCAACATTTCCTTCATCTTCAAAACCCTGCCCACTTTATGCATTTTTAGTTTGCATTTTATGCATTTTTAAAAAATGGATGTACTTCTATAATTAGCATTTCTAATTGCTATAGTATAGAAAGCATACTGCTTTGCAGCATAGTTTCCAGTTTAGACAGCTTGTGTTGAAAGTAAAGTTCTACTGCCAATTCTAACTACTTAAACATAGTGTCCTAGATTAGAGGCTATTGTCCCATTTTTTGAAGGATGCATTTTAATCAAGACCTATGCCCAAGTTTAGTCACTCTCTGAGTACTGGGTGTCTTTTTCTTTAAAGGCATAATTTACTTCTTATCTTGGCCAAAGTCATTTCTGAACCTGATTTGTGTGAGACTAGCCTCTGCTTGAGTAGACAGTAAATTTTTCTTTGTTCATATTATTGACTTACAAATAAAGTGAACATACCTCTTGATGCCTTTTTTAAGCTCTTTACAAATATAATAATTGCTTCTATTGAAAATTCAAATTTAAGCCCTTTTTGAGCTATTGAAAATGACCAAAATATTTCTAGTTTTTTTGCATAAAAAAGGCTTAAAAGATTTGATTCAAAGTTGCTGTTTTATTGTAAATCCATTTTTTATTGTTGTACAAGCCATAAGCTTTTATTTTCCACAATTAAGTTGGATAAATAAATTGTACATATTCTGCCATTTTTTTCTTCCTCAGCTCCAAACGTTCAATCAAAATATACTACACTTTCTCAGTGCCAAAATTTGTTCAATATTATGATAGTTAATGCAGAAAAACATGAAAAACATAGAATGGTTTCCATGAAAACAGAAAAACTGGAAAAATTAAATGAAACAATAATTTTAAAGTAAAAAAAAAACTTTTTTATTGCAGTTGAAAAATCTTGGAAACTAAAACCAGTTGGATACCCCCTTCATCTGAATCCTCATCAGAATATGCTTCTTGCTTGGCTTCAACCTCCACTACTCAAGAAGGTGAGGGTTCTGACCCAGGGGGGTAGGGGTAAAGCTTTTTAGCTTCAATTAAAAAATAATGTAGGCACTTTTCTGGCTCATAGGTTTCAAGTAAGAGAAATCTAGCAATGTACTGCCTCAAGTACAGACTCCTTGTCCCTGACCTTTTGTAATTCTTCTTCAGAGAGCACCATAGCCTCTCAATACATTGGGTGTGGATGGTCACATCTTCAGGGTCTACAAAGTTTTTGGAGTGATTTATCTGGTGATGAGTGACAAACTGGATTATGCTGCCTGGCAGTTGCTCATAATTATTGAACCCAACTTTATGTGTCTTTGAATGAGAGGGATTAGAGTTTCTTTATTCCTTTTGAGAATCTCACCACCATTTAAGAGAGGAATTATAAACTTCTCTTGCTCACCCTCTCAATACCCAAACCTGGCTGAGTATCCTTCCCTGATTATATATCTGTTGTACCAAACTTTTGTCTATTTCAACAACAACAGCCTCAGCTCCTATTGGCTTTTGGCATCCTACCCAATGCTCAAGCACCTTACTAGACATTGACCTCCAGTCCAGAGTTGTTCTTGTGCTAATCCCTAGTTCTAGAATTATCAAACAATGCCCCTCATGTCAGTCAAATAGAATTTGATGAACATGATGGCTTCGTTTGGTGGAAGTCTGATGCCATGTAGAAAACTTCCCTTCCTATCACTTACAGAGAAGTTGCATTGTTTCCTCTTTTGTTTTTGGGATTGCAACTGAGTTGTTAAAGTTGACTTGATCTTAACTTGATCTTAACAATGTTAAAATCAACCTAAGCATACCTATAAACAGTTTAATGCTATTCTCCTTTTAAAAAAATATACCCTCAATCAATAATTACCTTTGCATGCCAAATTTAAATACAGTTAAACTGCTTGGTGTGCAGTTGGACAATGACCTTAAACAGGAGTCCCACACTTTTCACTTATTCAAGCCTGGTAGTTTTATCCTTAAATATTTCTCTCTTCTCAAGCAGTTCTCCATATCAATCCAGAACCTTAAAATAATTAATTGTTTTTATGTGACCCTGTCTTGAATATGCTTGCCCTGTCTGGCACCCTGGGTTGATCAACACCCAATGTTCTAAAATTGAAAGCATTCAAAAAAGAGCAATAAAAAATTATATGGGGACATCCTATACTACTTGATGAAGGTTTGGCTAGACTTGAACTTACTACATTGGAATCATGACATCACATCCTTACCATGAACTTTGGGTGCAAGTGCCTTAGTTCTGACTATCATTGACCTCTTCTTCCCCCTTTAAAGAAAATCCCCCAATCCTTCCTATTACAAGATTTAATGTTTGTAGAGCTCCAAATGCCCAACTCGACTTGTGTCCCCAAATGTTGACCATGAGGTACAAAAACTTTTGTTCCCCATTTGGTTTCCCATTTTAATAATTGATTTAACTTTGTAATTATGTTTATCCCTTAACATTTGTTTTATCATTGTAATTGTTCTGACTTGCTTATTCTAGCTTGTGTGCTATTTTAGCCAATAAATCACATTATCATTGTTATTAAAATTGAAAAGTGTATTTATAATTTAATTGAACAGTCAGCATCAAGGAAGAAGAAAACATCATAATACTGTAAAATTTATTTATCCAACTTAATCATTGAAAATCAGTGCTTGTGGATTATATAACAATAAAAAATGGATTTATTGTAAAACAGTAAGTTTAAAAACAGTGTTTTAAGCTTTTTTTTATACAAAAAAAAACTAGAAATATTTTGGTACTTTTCAAGACTTCAAAAAGGCTTAAATTTGAATTTGTGATAGAAGTGATTATTATATTCATAAAGAGCTTAAAAAAGCATCAAAATGAGTGTTCGCTCTATTTGTAAGTCAATAATATGACATCAGACATCCTCTTGATGTTCTCATGGACTAATGTATAGGTTATTCTTAAGCTAGGCTACGGTAAAATCCTCAGTGCACAGTCTTTGACTAATATACTTTAATTTGAATTTATCTACTAAAATGGACAAATGGTACCTGACCTTAAACATGATGCAAATGGTTTCAATAAGAGATTAAATAAATAAAAAACAAGTTTTTTTAACTGAAAGTAAGGAGCAACATTAAAACTTAAAACGAACAGAAATTACTCCGTGTATGTAAAGGGATTTTCCTCCTCAACGCCCCATTTTTAAGCTAAAGCTTGACTCTTTTTTTTTAACTCTACTTTTTAAAACGGTAAAATCTTTAGTGTAAAGAGCTGGGCATTGAGGAGGAAAATCCCCTTACATATTTGGAGTAATTTCTGTTTGATTTAAGTTTTAATGTTGCTCCTTACTTTCAGTTAAAAAAAACGCGTTTTTTTTTTAATTTCTGAACATCTTTGAATTAATGCATTATTTAGTTTGGCTCTGCACATAAATAATTAAAACGAAATTTGCATATTAACATTTTTTGGCTAAATGGCTTTCTCATAGTTTTAATCGGAAGATTTTGAGAAAAAAGGAGTGGCGGAAGAGGCCTAGTTGCCTTCCAATTTTTTGATTACTTAAAAAGGCAACTAGAACTTTTTATTTTTTACGAATGTTTTCATTAGTAAAAAATATATGTAACTTAAGAATCAACTTACATAACGAACTTCTATATTTGTATGTTTTGATTATGTATATGAGGGGGTTCACTCCCTCGTCAATGCCTTGCTCTTTACACTAAAGCTTACATTTTGTCCCAATTCCTTAAGAATGACCCCTGAATCACAAAGGCTGTAGAATAAATAGTTGAAATTACTAAAAATACTTTAGCGTAAAGAGTGAGGTATTACGAGGAGGTGAACCCCTCATATGCGTAATAATTTCTGTTCGTTTTAATGCTGCTCCTTACTTTCAGTTGAAAAAACTTGGAATTGGAATTGAGCTGTGGTTTTATCTTGTCCCTATGTCAGTGCTACTATCTTGCATTTTCATCTTGAAATATTTAAAATCTAGAAAACTCCACCAATCCAGAAAAAAAAATATACCATTTCTGATAAATTTATTAGGCTAATATGGTAATATTTGTTTAGGCAATTTGTTGTTACACAGGAAGGGCTACTTCAGCAAGGTACTCTATTGCATCAACCTACTTAACATCAGACATGTTGAAATCTCTAAAAAGAGAAAAAATAATTATTGTGGGAATTAATTCTAGTCATTATATCAGATAGGTTTGTAGCTAGCTGTGAATTATAATGACCAGTGGATAAAGGACTTCCATAATTAACTCACATCATAAATGACTCTAATCTCATTTGTGGTTTCAAGTTAACATCTTCAACTCTTGGTCCACTTCAGCAAGATACTGCTTATTTTTACACAATTTTCTTTTATCTTTAATTCGGCAGTTTCTTTTAGCAAAAACTACAAAACTGCACATGTAGATTTTTTCATTAAAAATTGCACTTCTGAGTTTTTCTAACTTTTATAATTTAATTATTAAACTTAGATATTCAATAAATATAATTAAATTAAGAATTTGAATAATTGAAACAGTATAGTAGTATAGGATGTCCCCAGTATAATTTTTGTTGCTCTTTTTTGAATGCTCTCAATTTTAGAACATTGGGCATTAGTCAACCCAACAGCAAAAGGAAGAAACTGAAATATGAGTCTATTTAGGAAATCTTTAAATGATTATAAAAACTGAGTTGAATTTACACAATTTTTTTAAGTTATGTTGCCAAACTAAAACAAAGCACTGAGGGACTGTAGGATTTTTTTTCTGATCAGTGCAAATATGGTTTTATGGCGAACATTCGTCTTGATGCTTTTTTTAAGCTCTTTATGAATATAATAATCACTTCTATCACAAATTCAAATTTAAGCCTTTTTGAAGTCTTGAAAAGTACCAAAATATTTCTATTTTTTTTGTGTATAAAAAAAAGCTTAATACATTGTTTTCAAACTTACTGTTTTACAATAAATCCATTTTATATTGTTATATAATCCACAAGTACTGATTTTCAATGATTGAGTTGGATAAATAAATTTTACAGTATTGTGCTGTTTTCTTCTTCCTTGATGCTGACTGTTCAATTAAATTGTAAATACACTTTTTTAACATTTTTATACAATTTTAATAACAATAATAATGTTATTTATTGGCTAAAATAGCACACAAGCTAGAATAAGCAAGTCAGAACAATTACAATGATAAAACAAATTTTAAGGGATAAACATAATTACAAAGTTAAATCGATTATTAAAATAGGGAACAAAAGAGTTGTTGTAAAGTCTTGTATTAGGAAGGATTGGGGGATTTTCTTTAAAGGGGGAAGAAGAGGTCAATGATATTCAGAACTAAGGCACTTGCGCCCAAAGTTCATGGTAAGGATGTGATGTCATGATTCCAATGTAGTAAGTTCAAGTCTAGCCAAACCTTCATCAAGTAGTATAGGATGTCCCCAGTATAATTTTTATTGCTCTTTTTTGAATGCTTTCAATTTTAGAACGTTGGGCGTTGGTCAACCCAAAAACAAAAGGAAGAAACTGATATATGAGTCTATTTAGGAAATCTTTAAATGATAATCAAAACTGAGTTGAATTTACACAATTTTCTAAGTTATGTCGCCAAACTAAAACAAAGCACTGAGGGACTGTAGGATTTTTTTTTTTGTGATCAGTGCAAATATGGTTTTTGCTTATGAAAATATTACCCTTATTCAGACAAAATGTGTGTTCTTCCTGATCATCAAATTTAAGATGGAAAGGTTATTAAGATGTTAATCATTGCTGCATAAATGTATGTTCATATTCATTTATCAAAAATTGTTGTTCTTTCCTGAGGAAGCATGGGTTGTTAATGAGATACTTGTTGATTTTTAAAAATGTAACTTAATTTTTATTTAAATTTTTGATCTGAAAAAACTCGAAAAGTGTTGTTTATTTTTAAAGTCAGGAAGGGTGTGCAAAAGCACAGGATGGTTGGCCCCCAACCCCCCATTGCACTTCCTGGCTGAAGGGCCGAGAAACGGAGATCAGCACCACCGGTAGCCCCCCCCCACCCCAAGGCCCTTTTCGCCCAAATGCATCTGGTCAAAATTTGAATAAAGGATTACCAGAAATTCAGAAGAATTTCATATTTTGGGGATAAGAGTCCCTGTGCCTGTTCCTATGTGTGCAGCCCTGCCAGTACATACCTGTTTTCATTATGAACTAGTGTTTTATTGTTCTGGATATAAACAACTTATACAGCAAATAGTAAAAAAAAATTGAAAACTATTGCATTTTGCAATTATAATTTGCCAAACAGGGCATCAATCTGCTGGGCTACCAAAGCGTTATGATCAGAATTATAAACTGGAAATTATATTTTTAGTGTGAGAAAATCTTGCCAGGTGACAGACATAAAAAATGCTACTTTTTATAAAGTTGCCAAGATGACTAGAGTAAGAATATTCCAACCCCCTCCAAACAACAAAGTTTGAAGCGTCATTTTATATCTGAAATTCCTCTCACAAATGGAAGTTTGGTCTCCTAGTACTGCTTATTAAAACTGAAAACCATAGAAAAAGAGTATAAGGTGATACTGCTTATGTATGCATGCAGTTTTGTAACCTTTTAGCTATGCTGAACAAGTGGATATCTCAAAATTTTGATCGAACGGTTTTTGAAAGAAAAGGGACGTTTGAGTGGGGCTGGTTGCCCTCCAATTATTTTGGTCACATAAAAAAGAACATTATAAACTTTAATTTCCGTTCAAGTGAACCCTCTCCTGATGTTTTAGGACTATTGGTCTGGTACGGTCATCCCTGAGAAAAAACACATCCGTGATCTTTCTTCTGGTAAAAAATTAAAAATTTTACATTTTTGCATTTGCATTTTGTGATTTGTTTGATCGAATAATGAATCTATGGGCAATAACGTGAAAAATCACCAGATTTAGAAAAAACCTAGAAATACCTTAACAATCCAGGATGTTTTAAAAATCCAAAAATCACTAGATGAGAAAAGCATCCCCTAACAGACCTCAAAAATCCCTGTTATAGGGGGGAAATTCCTAGAATGGAAACACTGGACATAATGCTATCAATCTCAAGAAAGACACCATATTGTGTTTCGATGCTTCAAACCTTGCAATTACCTATGTTTTGAAATAGATGGCGCTGATGCATCCACTATTGGGACCATTACATAATGTTCCAATTTGCATTAAAGCGAAAAAATATAATGCACTATGTTTGCTACAATATTTTTCACCACAACTAATGAGATTTCAATATATTAATCTTATTTATAATAGATGTGTTATTCTACATAAGTTATAGCGCTTGCTCTAATACTCCTCCCAACGGCTTATTCCTTCGGATACGCTATAAAATTATGGAAAACCCCAAAATAACTCGGGGTTTTACTAGTCAAGTAAACTTTTTCTGTTTGTATTTTACGTGGTATGTAATTACTAAATAAATGGGGCTCAGAAAGTGGAATTTGAAGTTGGCTGCTCTTCAAATCAGGATCTGAAAGTACAAATTATTAACTTTCCTCTCTATGCATAGCATGTTCAAATTTACAAGTTTGAATTCTATCATGCAATTCAGTTTTTTTCCGAAACAATAAAATCTTGAAAAAAATTCGTTCCCTCTTTTGAGAGGGTAATTATTTCATAATATATGTAAACTGTTAAAAATTTGTTTCATATTAATCATCATTTTAGGTCAAGTGCTAGTCAATTGGCTGTTGAGTGAATTGGATGAAGTAAACTATCAAAAACATTCTCTTGTGCAACTGGAAGTTCGACAGCCCATTATTAATTTCTACACTATGCTTTTGCATGCTGGGTTTATAAGACCTGTTGAGGATGGTAACATCAACGGGGTGGATATGGACTTCGAGGTATGGAGCTTACTGGTTTCTCACGACCCCGAAATATCTAGTATCTAAAGGTGGCTTGGTTTAATTTTACGTTGATTACAAAAATAACGAAATATTGTAGTTGCATTTAATGTGAAAACTTTTTTTCTTTTTTTTAATTCTTTTTTTTTTTTTATTGACAGTGGAACAAGAAATTGAAATAAACCCCAAGAGGAATAGAAATTTGGGCATGGAGTCAGCTATGACCTTTTTTCAGCGGTTGAAAAAATACCGACACAATGGTGCCCTTAACAAACTAGCAATTACATTGTAAAATAGGCTCTTCAAAACTGCACAATGTCGCTAGACTTTGGTCGCAGAATATTAAAACTCATTGATTCGTAGACAAAAGATAAAGCAGTTTGGGACAATGTATATAATAACCCGTTTTTCTATTTCTAGAAAAAGATCTAAAAACATGAAGAATAAAATAATTGAATATTAGAACGCTGATAACTGAGGTCCATGTTTTTCTTTAGATCTTAATCATCAGTGTTGTAATTTTGTAAAAATCCTAGGGGAGGGTGGGGGATAAAGTTGGAGCCAATTTTTCCAAATCCAGTGAAAATTACAGTGAGAAAATAAAAATGAGCCATAAAGTACCATAAAGGCAAGGATATACTAAAGAAAACTGACCTATTTCTCTTAATGAATTAATTAGCCAGGCTTATCTTAGTTATTACAAGATTATTAGTAGAAAATAAATTTCAGCTGGGAGGAGGGGGCAAACTAGGGCTGGAGGAGGCAGTTGCCGTCCCCCGTGGCCCATAGTAAATTACGCCCCTGTTAAACATGTAATATCTTTTGAAACATTATTCAGATAATTTTCACTATCACACAAAATTTTGACTTAATAAATTACTTACTTGGAATTGACTTTTCTTCCTCGATATTGACTCAAAAGAGAATCTGTAAAAGAGAAATATCAAATTTTAGTCGCGAACTTAAGCACTATTGTTCGTTTCTTTAAATAATTAAAAAATTACTTACTTGAAATCAGATTTTCTTCCTTCATGCTGACTTAAAAGAGAACCTGAAAAGAGAAATAGCAAATATAAGTCATAAACTAAAGCACAATTGTTTTTTCTTTACATAATTGTAAATTGCTAACGTGAAATCGAATTTTCTTCCTCCGTGTTCACTAAAAAAAAAGTGAAAAAGAGAAATATTGAATATTAAACCTAAGCTAAACGAAACGTTTTTTTTTTAATCTCACCGCGTTTCTACCGCCTCATTTTGTTCTATTTAATTGTTCTATTGTTTTGTTTAATTGTTCTATTTAAAGTCTTAGCATTTTATTGAAAACAATAAGGCTTAAGAAGGCTGGAGATGGTGGTTTAAGAAGGCTTCTATATACAGCGCTTTACTGATGATTATCCAGCATTATGGAACTATCCCAGCTCTGGTTATTATCAAAAGTAACTTCCTTAGAAACCCAGAATGCTGAAGTCTTTCCTATTTGGAAAAGACTTGTTAGGTTTTTTGTGAAATCCGTCTTATTTTAGTTCAAAGAAATTTTGCAAGTTAAGGCTTGGGATTTAGCTTAAAATGACATAGTTTGCTAAGATTCAGAATAATTATTTCATTCTGCTAAATTTTTTAACAGTAAAGTTTTAAATAAGTGCAAAGAGGACCTTCGGATGAAAATTTCCAAACTTCAAGATTTGAGCCTGGACTTAGAAAAAGGATAGGATAGGTCAACGGTCTGACGTCCAGTCCGACACATTTAAATCATAAATTATTTGCTCTCTTTTGTGGAATAAGAAGATTTAAACCTAAGCATAAAAAACGTGTTTACTAAGTAGCAATTGCTGAAAGATAGTCTGACGTGCCACGTTACACCCGGACTTGCCTATTGTACTCAAGAAGGCACACTCGTGCCTCTATAAAGAGGCGACACACGACAATGTTAAGCGATCTTCGGTTCCAGTGGTCGCAGAGAGATGGGGAGGGATGCATTTCGTAGCCCGAGCTCCAACTAAGAAACCTGCAAAATTTCATCCCCCTCCAACTTTTCCTTCATGGGGAAAATCTGGCCGAAAGTTTCGACCCGTCAACCCCAGCCCTCCTTTAACGTTGTCCGATCGGGCTGAAATTCACAAGTTAAGGTCCCCTAGGGCCCAGAAGCTTATCCGCGAAATTTCAGCTCGATCCGATAACTCCTTCCCTGTTTTCCAGAAACCACGCATAGCCACTTAAAATTCATGTTCTTTTTTTTCCTAGACGCCTACAGGTCACATCCGACATCGGATCTGGGTGTACGAAGACTCATTCGATGCGGAATTCTCCGAGTAATTTTCCTGGAAAGTTTCGTAGGAAAATCTTAACCCCCCGAAAGTTTCGACCCTCCAACCCCCCCCCCCCCCCCCCTTTTAACGTTGTCCGATCGGGCTGAAATTCACAAGTTAAGGTCCCCTACGGCCCAGGAGCTTATCCGCGAAATTTCAGCTCGATCCGATAACTCCTTCCCTGTTTTCCAGAAACCACGCATTAGCTAATTAATTAACGCATTTCTCTCCATAAGAGCCCATGTTAATTTGAAATTTTTAAAAATTATTGAGAAATTATAATTACACACATGCAAGTGATTAGCTCAGTCGGTAGACCGTGGGACTTTTTATCCTCGGGTCAAGGGTTCAAGTCCCTTACGGGCGGTTTTTTTTCACAACATCAAAAAAATTTTGATAACACCTGGACAGCTTATCATTTGAGAGATAACAGAATATTAGCTTCTTATGAGCAAAAGAAACATTTCGGTCATTCTATCTATTTTTTTTTCTATTTTATACAATGATTTAAAAGCGGGGGGGGGGGGGGCAGCCACCCAAGTTCCTCTCCTAATTCCTGTACGAGGAGTACAGGAATTATTAAATTACATCCACCATGGATTGTAGAAAAACGTACAGAAATAATATGAAAAAAACTTCGTTTTCTTAAAGAGTTAAAGAGGCTGCGTCCCAAAGTCGAACCTTAAAACGTACAGGAATTAGAAGAGGCAGTTGGGGGGCTGCCGCCCCCAAACCCCCAGCTTTTAAAGACTCTTTTGTACAGGTTTTTTTTGTGGGGGGACTTCATTGTTACTAATTACTAGTTTCGGCGCAATGGTTCTCCTGTCCTCTTGTGTTTAACATTTTTCGAAGTTATTCCATTATTCATTCATTTCAATTTTTTGTTAATTAAAAGAGGGCCTTTCCGAAACCAAGAGCGGGGGGTTAGCAAAAAAACAAAAAACCTGTACAAAAGAGTCTTTAAAAGCTGGGGGTTTGGGGGGCGGCAGCCCCCCAACTGCCTCTTCTAATTCCTGTACGTTTTAAGGTTCGACTTTGGGACGCAGCCTCTTTAACTCTTTAAGAAAACGAAGTTTTTTTCATATTATCCTCTGTAAGAGGAGGGATAATATGTTAAAACACTAATGGGGATGTTAAAATTTTAGGCATCTGGGAAGGGGTATAAAACATGATGCTGTAAGTATGAAGAAAGCATGAACTACTTTAAATTTCATAGATTAGATAGATTTTTTTTTATTCTTAAGTTGTTTGTTATTCACTTGGATATCATTTGTAAAATAGATATTCAGATCGTATGCTCACGAAACATAAATATGTATTCTCTTATTTTTCTCTTATATTCTCTTATTTATTAATAAAAAAAATTGCAGATGTTAGACAAAACTGAAACGGAATATGGGCGTAATTTTTAACAGCATTTTACTTAGAAGGCAAAACAGCCCCCATTGAAGAGGATATTTTGTACAAAGGATTTAAGCTGTCTAGCAAAATGTCCAAAACGGAACACTACAAGTAAATTCTGTTGCACGTGGAATGCAAAATGGTATCAATGGCAAGAAAGACACCACATTGTTATTCTATGCTTCAAATCTTGAAAAAAGTTATCTTTGAAATAGATGGCGCTTTTGTATTTGCCATGGTCTAACTTGTGTTAAAAGGAAAACATGTAACATGTTGGCTTCAAAATAAAAACTAAATGAAACAAATTTATTTTTCACCAAAACTAATGATTTTGAATAGATATATTATTTTATCAATAGATGCGAATAGCGTTTCTTTGTATGAATCGTTGTATTTTTTTTATTGATTATTTGTTTCTAATTTTCAGTTTTCTGTAGAAAAACAATAAAAAAAATTGAAAAAAGGGGAAAACACTCCCTAAATGCCATAGAATGTCACACCATCGCATTCAGCGTATCAGAGAACCCTAACTTAGAAGTTTCAAGCTCCTATCTACAAAAATGTGGAACTTCGTATTTTTTGCCAGAAGATCTATCACGGGTGCGTGTTTATTTGTTTGTTTTTTCTTTTTGCTTTTGTTTTTTCTCAGGGGTGTTCTATCGACCCATTAGTCCTAGAATCTCGTGAGAGGTTTCATTATAACGAAAATTAAAAGTTCTAGTTCCCTTTTTAATTGACCAAAAAATTGGTGGGCACCTAGGCCCCCTCCCACGCTCATTTTTTTCCCAAAGTCAACAGATCAAGATTTTGAGTTATCTGTTTTGTTCAAAATACCGAAAAATATGATAACTATGTTTTTGGGGATGACTTACTCCCCCATAGTCCCCGGGGGAGGTCCAGGAAATTAAAAACTTTGACCAGTGTGTGTATACAGTAATGGTGATTGGGAAGTGCACAGACGTTTTTAGGGGGATTATTTTGGTTTGGGGGGTTGAGGGGAGTTGGCTACGTGGGAGGATTTTCATTGGGGAAGAGAAATTCCATGAAGGGGACGCGGGGTTTTCTAGCATTATTTAAAAAAAAAAACAATGAAAAAATACATTCGAAAAAGTTTTTTTTTTAAACTGAAAGTAAAGACCAGCATTAAAGCTTAAAACGAACAGAAATTATTACGCATATAAGGGGTTCGTCTCCTCCTAAATACCTCGCTCTTTACCCTAAAGCATTTTTAGTAATTTCAACTATTTATTATACGGCCTTTATGATTCAGGGGTCATTCTTAAAGAATTGGGTCCAAATTTAAGCTTTAGTATAAAGAGCGAGGTATTAACAAGGGGGCAAACCCCATCATATACGTAATAAAATATAAGAATATAGTAGTTAGTTACGTAATTTAATTCGTAAGTTACGTATATTATTTTACTAAAAAACGTTCGTAAAAAGTTAAAAGTTCTACTTATTCATTTCCTTGTCAACTCCCTCACGGAAATCATTTTATTTCAGGTGACATGTAGTGTTTCTTTGCAAGTTAACAACTGTTCCCAATAGAAACGAAGTCTAGTACACTCTATTACTGTTAACCACTCATATCTCAAAAGTGCGTATTTATCCCTCTAGGGGCCATATTATATGCCTGCAGCACTTTTACATTCTCTTAAAAAACAAAGTTTACTGAATTTCTTCCAAACAATTTTATTCGAAATCTTTCCAAACAAATTTGTTCCTCAATATTGTAATTTTTAATTCTATCAAGATAATTAATTTTCAATTGTACCAAACAAATATATAATTGTTCTTCAACATTTTTACTGTCGTTACAATGTCTATTTCTGGCGGCTCAGTATATATATAACTTTTTTTAAGGACCAATATTTCAGTAAAAACATGGTTTTGACGGCATTGGAGCAACTGAAGTGTTTTGGCACCCTAGACGAGGTCAAAAGTGTTAAAAATACCATTTGTGAATATATAATTGAAAAAAAAAGGGAAATGGGGTACCAACTGATGGACTTTTCCCATTCCACCATTTAAGGCTGTTGAGGTATTATTTATTAATTTTAGTCACTGATCACGATATTATGAACTCTTTTATATTTTTAGTTAAAAAACTATTTCGAAGGAATTATAGGGTATCAGTTGTACGGGACACTAATCTTACTTGGACCTGAATCTTCCGAAAATTTCTGGTGAAAATTTTCCTAAAACAAAAAATGTTCATGGAGTAAACACTTTTGCCTCCCCTACTCCATAATTTTAAACGCGAGCATGGGAATAGTTTAAAATAAGGGCATTAGGAGTGATAGTTCTGTCTTACATTTACTAGGCCAATTTAATTTTTTATTAAGACATCTTAATTTTCGCCTATGATTATAACAGGAGTTACCGTTTGAAAAATTATGTAACAAAACCTTCTGCTACTTTCCTTCTGAGGCATAATAGTAAATGATTGTTATTAGTGGCCTCAGATGACAAACATCTAACAGATTGGTTGAATTTTTTTAGTGCTGGAGCGTACCTTCCTGTTGGAAACCACCGTCATGCCATTAAAGTCATGGAAATTGAGGTAAGTCATCACCGTGTATGATTTTGCTTTCCCTTATGTCTGTGTGGGATTCTTTTTTACATTTTCACAATCCGTGGCTGATATGATAGGGACTTGCAAGTTGAACCATCCTTTTATGAAGAACTATCCTTGTATGACAGCCAATGGGGCCAATTCAATCAATTTAAATGTTGGGCTGAAGGGACAAAATCTATTAAATCTGGGAGGGGGTGGGGGTAATTTTTCTATTTTTCGTGTTTTTTTACGAAGTACCAAAAAAGGTGCTTTTTTTAATATTTTATTTTACATATTAACATTTTAACCTGTTTTTTCCTTTCATTTTAGAAAATTTGCCCAGTTGTATCAAAACCATCAGTAACATATTTTGTTTTATATTAAAGGTCTATTCCTTATCTAAGACTGCTTAAATGTAGTATTTTCTTCCAGTGTTTAAAGAGTATAGAAAATGACAAACTGGTTTTTCACAGAACAACACTGGCAACATTTTCTTGGGAAACATTTTAAATTTGTTAAAGCAGACGCTCTAAGAACAAAGATTGCTTTACAGAAGCATCAATTTCTTGAGGTGCCACAAAATCGCATAGAAAACTGCATTCTAGATTTCCCCCTCCCTTTTTGGTCTTGGGGTTATTTTCATTTAAAGTTGCCTTTTTTGGTATTGTCATTGAACCCCTCTCCCCCCTCTTCTAAATTTTGAAAATTGACAGGACAACTCCTCTTGCCAACAAGATCCCTTCCTGAGATGCGGCAAAGAAGGTGAGTCATCAAGACGTATAGGCGTGGACTGCATCCATTAAGCAACTCCTTTAAAGAGAAACTAATCTAAAAGTTGTCTGTGGCAATTAGTTACTACTTTTTGTTCAAAATGGCTCGAAGGAATATTGAATTGAAAGTTTTTTTTCGATTTTTAAATAAACACGGCTGATTTTTGCTTAAAAAATTTTACGCCTTTTCAGCTATTTTCAACAAAAAGTATTTTGTAATACTTCCATTAATAGTTTTAATATCTGCACTTTTTAGCTTCATAATTAAGAGCAAATAAATTGCTTGTTTCTGTTTTATTGCCTCAAACTCTTAATCTTGAATAGTCAGGCATAAAACGGGTTTAAAATAAGCATTTCGATTTTTTTTTTTTTAAGCTTTTAACTTCAGTTTTTATTGTTGAATAAACACGGCTGATTTTACTTTGAAATGCGCCATATCCAGCTGATATATTAGCAAAAATATTTTGCACAGCTTCTCTTTTAATAGTGTTATATATCTCCTTTTTTATTTTAGTATGCATAGTATATGATTTTTTTATTCTTAGATTTGTGGTCCAAGCTATTGTCAGATATTTGTCACTAGTCCTTTATCAAGGTTTTAGTCTACTATTGAACCTTCTTTTGAAAGAGCTAACAGAAAAACTTTTTGGGATAACTTCTCCAGGAAGATCATTCTAGATCAAAGTGCAACGTCCAATGAAGATCCAATTAGTTGTTTTTTTTTATTATTTATTCTTTGGTTTCTTTATTTTGTTTTGAATTATTTAACTTGAACTTTTAGATAATGGAGCAAATGAGCTCATATGCCCCAGTGCATTCTCCAGGGCCTTCGCCACTATATCCTGCCTCTGTTACTTTGAGTGTAGGGACTTCACGGAAAAGTCCAATGTCGCAAACTGCCATTCATTCATCTCAGACTCAACGCTCTCAGCACAAATACATGAGCAGATTTCACACAAATATCTTTCAATTGTGAATCAAAGTATTGTTGGCTCACCAGTGCAGGTTGTACAAAACAATATGAAAATGTAAATTGCCAAATGTCAGAAGGTAAATGTCAATAAAATGGATGGTCGCCTGCCTCAGTCACGAACTTTGACAACAGTGAATGAGCCTCCTTTTTGAACAGGTGCTCTCTTAGCCTCCTTCAGTTGAATGTAGTTCTAAAATATCTGTGAGTCGTGAAGTGAATAAGGAAAACTAAGTTGAAGAAGTTCAAAAACCTGTTGTGTACAGTGCTAGTGAGTAAATCCCAATTTTAAATGACACAAAAACACCTGATAAAGGGCCTAAATTTACGATGGTTAGGGGTGGTTCTAGTTTGGTTGAAGAAATCCTGATAGAGAAATCTTGCAAAGTAGTTGTTGATGGTGTTAGAGTTGTGAAAATTGTAGAGAATGAAAAATCCAGTGTAAAGAGTGCAAAAATATGATAATTGGATTAAACTGCCAAAGGACTAAGGATATTGGAATTATGAAGCCAACAATGAAGCTCAGCAAACTATCGCTTGAGGTAAGCTTTTTTGGTTTTAGGAGTAGTTTTGACTTTGTTCGTTTATCTTGAATTATTTTATAACTCTTTTATTTTATATTAATTTATTATAATATTATATATATATATATATATACTAGCTGTTGGGGTGGCGCTTCGCGCCACCCCAACACCTAGTTGGTGGGGCGCTTCGCGCCCCCCGAAGCCCCCCCGCGCGCGTAAGTCGTTACGCGCCATATTAGTTATGCGCCATTGTAGTTGTGTCCCTGTGTCCCACCTGTGAATATAGATAGATTTATATATGTGTTTCAAACTACGTAAAAATTGCGAATAAACAACATTCTTGGCTTTCCCATTGTCTGTGCATATACAAAGCCGTATGTACTAATAATGACGTCATATGCAAACGCTCTTTTTACAAACAAACAAACATGCATCCACACAACTCGTTTTTATATAGATAGATAGATAGATAGATACAATACAAATTAACTGCGTAAAACTTGCGAATATACAACATTCTTCGCTGTCCAATTGTCGCTGCATATAAATACATTGTCAGGTTTACCGACCCTCGAACATGCAACGTACAATTGTCCATGGGAAAAACAATCAGTATTAAGATCTATACCACATTTTTCTAATGATTGACCTTGAGCTTTGTTAATGGTGATTGCAAATACTAATCGAATTGGGAATTGCAATCTTTTAAATTGAAAAAGCAGATCCGTTGGAATCATGGGAATGCGAAGAATAAGAACAGCCTCACCCTCATAAGGCCCTGTCAAGATTGTGGCCTCTATTAGGTTTTCCATTGTTTTTTTTTACGGCAAGTCGCGTGCCATTGCAAAGCTTTGGTGGGTTGATATTTCTTAAAAGTATTATTGGTACGCCTATTTTTAGTTGTAGCACGTGTGGTGGAAACCCTGAAGGATCTATGGAATTTAAAAATTCAGATGGATAATTAACCGCTTCATTTGGTTCCAAAACTGT
This sequence comes from Artemia franciscana, assembly GCF_032884065.1. Taxonomy (NCBI): domain Eukaryota; kingdom Metazoa; phylum Arthropoda; class Branchiopoda; order Anostraca; family Artemiidae; genus Artemia; species Artemia franciscana. Next base: position 18,425,370 of record NC_088871.1, on the reverse strand, counting down.
GTCGACTGACTTGTAAAGGACTGCCTGGTCTCGAATCTTGGTCAAAACAATATTGTTGATTTCGTGGACGTCTATATTTTTGGGTGCGAGAATCGCTCTTTCACTTAGCCATTTATTATTTTTATAATTTTTTAGAATATTCGGAATATAGATAGATAGATAGATAGATACAATACAAATTAACTGCGTAAAACTTGCGAATATACAACATTCTTCGCTGTCCAATTGTCGCTGCATATAAATAGATTGTCAGGTTTACCGACCCTCGAACATGCAACGTACAATTGTCCATGGGAAAAACAATCAGTATTAAGATCTATACCACATTTTTTTAATGATTGACCTTGAGCTTTCTTAATGGTGATTGCAAATGCTAATCGAATTGGGAATTGCAATCTTTTAAATTGAAAAGGCAGATCCGTTGGAATCATGGGAATGCGAGGAATAAGAACAGCCTCACCCTCAAAAGCCCTGTCAAGATTGTGGCCTCTATTAGGTTTTCCATTGTTTTTTTTACGGCAAGTCGAGTGCCATTGCAAAGCTTTGGTGGGTTTATATTTCTTAAAAGTATTATTGGTACGCCTATTTTTAGTTGTAGCACGTGTGGTGGAAACCCTGAAAGATCTATGGAATTTAAAAATTCAGATGGATAATTAACCGCTTCATTTGGTTCCAAAACTGTGTTGACTGACTTGTAAAGGACTGCCTGGTCTCGAATCTTGGTCAAAACAATATTGTTGATTTCGTGGACGTCTATATTTTTGGGTGCGAGAATTGCTCTTTCACTTAGCCATTTATTATTTTTATAATTTTTTAGAATATTCGGAAATACTTTTTCAATCAATTCATTTTTGGACGTCACTAAATTACAGAAATCAGCAGGTAGTTGTATACGTCCTGAAATTGAGTCTACTGGGAGCTTTCCGTTTCCAATTGTCAGCAATTGATCTGAAAATGTTTGACCAGAGTCATCGTTTTGCAATCGGACACGCATATTTGTAGTTAATTTTAATATTTTTACGTGTGCCCATAAATTAGAATTTTTCAGGCAAGCATTCATTCGTCTTCAATGGCTCTGGTGGTGCAGCCAATAGAGGAAGTTTAACTTTTCCTGAGGCGCAACACATTCCCATTGTTTCACCATTGAATTTCAAGGCCTTGCAATAGGGACAAATTTTAGACATTGTCCCGATTTGAACACATCTACTCAAGGTATAATCATCGACTGGGTTGTACCTGAATGCCAGGCGATAACTTTCAGGTTGCTCTGATTCCTCGGCACGCTTTCTTTTCTTACTTTCTCTATCAGCAGCAAGCCTGATTTCTTGCTGTTCTTGTGATTCCTCGGCACGCTTTCTTTTCTTACTTTCTCTATCAGCAGCAAGCCTGATTTCTTGCTGTTCTTGTAATTCCTCGGCACGCCTTCTTTTTTCACTTTCTCTTTTAGCAGCAAGTCTGCTTCCGCGTTGCTCTGGTAGTTCCTCGGCACGCTTTCTGTTCTTTTTTTCTCTATCAGCCTCAAGCCTGTTTCCTTGCTGTTCTTTTGATTCCTCGGCACGCTTTCTGTTCTTTCTTTCTCTATCAGCCTCAAGCCTGTTTCCTTGCTGTTCTTTTGATTCCTCGGCACGCTTTCTGTTCTTTCTTTCTCTATCAGCCTCAAGCCTGTTTCCTTGCTGTTCTTTTGATTCCTCGGCACGCTTTCTTTTCTGACTTTCTCTATCAGCAGCAAGTTTTTTGGCATAGACTCTTTGAGCATCTTCATCGGCTTTTGCCATGGTAAGTTCATCAGTCATTGTAAACTTAAACATTAATAGATTTCTACGTGAACATATGTCTTAAATATCTTGAATGACGTCACCGTCAAAGCAAAAATGACTACAACTAATTTCATGACGTCAGTCAACACAGAAACATGACGTCACCTGATCCACAGACAGACACACAGACAGACAACTTATTTATATATATATAGATATATATTCCATCAGAAACAGTAAGTATGCATTACTTAATCATTGCTTAAGACTTATACAGTATAGTAAACTACAGGCCTATTCATAAACAAACAAGGTCAAAGTAATTAGGTTTGTCTAGGTTAAAGTGTAATACTTTAACATATGCTTTTATCAGGATATACCTAGACTTGTTGTCCTCTCCTCATTGGTCTTTGAATCTGGTTAATCTAAAGAACCTTCCTCCCAAAAATAAAACTGAAGTTTTGAGTCAAATATATTTATGAGATTCACTTACCAGAGGTGGGGGGGGAGTCTTGCAAATTTCCTTGGAACACGCTCCCAAAGTTCGTACGAATCTGCCACTCGTTTGGTATGTTCAAAAAGTATGTTTATATATTTTCTAGCTAGTAAATAATTTTTTTTTCATTCCGGTTTCCCTCGGAGTTGATGTCTCTGGATTGAGTTGGATATGTAATTGAGCTAGTGAAATCATGTGCTACCCCCTGCCTAGCTTGTCATTTTTGAGGATTATTAAGGTGGGCGACTCATCTTTGTTTTTGGATTTTCTTTATATTTTTTTTTTGTGTTGGTATTTTTTTCTGCCCTGTTCTTTCCCGGCCATGGAGCCTTGTGGGGGACATTGTTTTGAAGTAGTTTTTTGTTTATGAATTTTATGGTTAAATAAAGAACTCAGAAAATGGTGGATATAAGCAATAATTTGTTCGTGTTGTTTTCTGGCCAATCTTAGCATTTAATTTTTCTTATGCAGCCTTATAACTATGATTTTTATTTGATAATAATGTGAAATGTCTTTTGCTTGTGGTTGTTGTTAAATTAAAAAAAAAAACACAAGTTTTTTTTTACCACTGAAAGTAAGAAATAATAATAAAACTTAAAACGAACATAAATTATTACACATATCTTTTCAGAATATTTTCTTTCATTCATTTCAGTCGTTTGAAAATCGCTTAACTTGTGACTTTCATCTTCATAAGAAAAGTTTCGTCTTCTTTGGCTGTTCTGTTACTATGCCTTACAAAATTAGTTCCGAAAATATAAAATATTTAAGTCCCTTCTAAGATGTGACTTTTTATCCCACTTCTTGTAAAATTGTTGATTGTTGCTAACTCTGATCTGACACCTATCATTGACTCAGCGTAAACGTAGAATTGATTCTGTCGTATGGATATGATACCTTTTTTGTTCGTCTTATTTCAGACCCTGTCTTTTCATGAGTAAAAAAACGTACCACTGGTCATTTTGACAAAATCACTTTCTTTTTAATAACTACATGTGTATACATTTGTATATATCTATGTTGGATTTCCTTATACGTCGAAAGAAATACATTGATGTTCTCAGCAACGTTTCCTAACGAAGTTCAAGAGTTGGCTACAGAATTTCTTAAAAATTATATCTTTGTTACTGTTGTTACAGTGGGTAGAGCATGTACGATCGTACTTCAAGAAGTTGTCGAGATTGATGCTAAGAGTCGAATCAATCGACTTCTCGAAATTTTGACAGAAAAAGGTGAATATTTTTGGGAGGAGTTCCAGGGTAAAAAAAAGGATGCTAGTAACCATGGCCGTGTCCAGGGGGCTACCAAGTTTGAATCCCCTCCCCAAAATTTTTGACCGACTCATAAAAGGTAATAAAAATGCATAAGAAAAAATTCTGATGTGTTTTTTTTTTTTGTTTTTTTTTGTAAACCCCTCCGAACCAGCTGTAATATTCCTGCAATCTGTAGCAACAATTCAACGAAGTGGAATAAAATTGAATTTTCTAGAAGAAAATAAGGGAGAGAGAGAGGGACTTTTATTTTAAAAACGATTTTAACAGCGCGTGGCGCCGAATTAGCGCTTTACGTCAGGTATTACAGTCAGATAAAACTTGCCAAATAACAAAAAGGGAAAAACACAGACACACAGTGTCAGATAGACACTTGTCAGATTAAAACAACCGATCATCAACTAAAAACTGAGTCAATACAACAAATTCACTGATTAATAATGTTTACAAAAGCAGGAATGAAGCTGTTCCTGTATCTCTCGTGGATTAGTGGGAGAGGTTCAAGGATGGGGACTTTCTTTGAGTTGGGTCTTTGAGGTCGGGATCTTAAAGGTTGAAAGGGCGGGCGAACAAATCTTGGAAACGGGGGTTTGTCATTGCTTTATTGCCAAACCGGGTACACAGGAGGGTTCTTCTCTCTGATAGGGTAGTGAGCTGGAAATGCTTAAGAAGAAAGTGATACAGGAGTTTACCTTGACCATAGATAATTCGCAATGCTTGCTTCTGGACTGACCCTATTGAATAAGATTGGGAAGTAGTTAAACCAAAATGTCAAACCGGACAAGAATATTCAAGAACAGGGCGAATGAAACTTGTATAAATTCTTAAAAGATGGAATGCAGGACTAGAAAACTTGAAGAAAAATTTGAGCGTAGAAAGTGCCAAATTGGCTTGCTTTGTGGTGTTAGTAACGTGGACCTCCCACTTCAGATACCGAGTGATACCGAGGAGTTTGCACTGCTGGACGAACATCTCCGTAGGGATTGGTTGCTTGAATGAAAGTGTACTCTTCAAGAAACTGATAGTCATGATATTTGAATTTTTGGCATTCACAGTCCTTCAAGAAAGACTAATTGCCCTCCAGTTAATTTTGTCTTGTAAAACGAGTGTTAAAAGTTCCGATTTACAGTTGAATGAGCCCCCTTCAAAGCTTATACTACCATCCCTTCTATAAAAATCCTTGTATGCCCTGGGCTCCTGGGGGTAGTATTATCCCTGAAGTTTTTGTAATATGATCTTTTGTCTATTTTGAACAAAATTGGTACGTAAAAATTTTATTGGGGGTATTTGGAATAAATAGGGTTAGTGGGGGGGGTGTCGCCCTCGGATCACTTTTTACTCTTAAAAAGGGAACTAGAGCTTATAATTTCTAATCATTTGAGTCTCCTCCAAAGTTTATGCAGCCACCTCTTCCATAAAAAAAAACCTTATATGCACCCAGGACATAACTTAAAGCACTAGCCCTTGGAATCTGGAGGGGGGTTGTTGACCCTGTAGTTTTTTTATCTGATGATTGAATTATTAAAAAAAAATGACTCAAAATTTGTATTTTATGGGCTAGGGGAAAAAGGGGGTGTGTGAGGGGGCTAGTGTTGCTCTCTGATCACTTTTGACTCTTGAAAAAGGGCAATAGAAATTTGGATTTACAATCCAATGTGTCCCCATCAAAGTTCATATGACCATCTCTTCCTTAAAAATCTTATAAGCCCCTGGGACATAATTTCCAGCATTTTCCCCGGATTCTTGGGGGCTGTGATACCCCTGGATTTTTTGTTATGTGATCTTTGGTCCAAAGCTCATACTACCATCCCTTCTATAAAAATCCTTGTATGCCCTGGGCTCATGGGGGTAGTATTATCCCTGAAGTTTTTGTAATATGATCTTTTGTCTATTTTGAACAAAACTGGTACGTAAAAAATTTGATTGGAGGTGTTTGGAGTAAAGAGGGTTTGAGGGTGGTGGGGGGTGTCGCCCTCGGATCACTTTTTACTCTTAAAAAGGGAACTAGAAGGTATAATTTCTAATCATTTGAGTCCCCTCCAAAGTTTATGCAGCCACCTCTTCCATAAAAAAAAACTTATATGCACCTAGGGTATAACTTAAAGCACTAGCCCTAGGAATCTGGAGGGGGTTGTTGACCCTGTAGTTTTTTTATCTGATGATTGAATTAAAAAAAAATGACTCAAAATTTGTATTTTATGGGCTAGGGGAAAAAAGTGTGGGAGGGGGCTAGTGTTGCTCTCTGATCACTTTTGACTCTTGAAAAATGGCAATAGAAATTCGGATTTACAATCCAATGTGCCCCCTTCAAAGTTCATATGACCATCTCTTCCTTAAAAGTCTTATAAGCCCCTGGGACATAATTTCCAATATTTGCCCCGGGTTCTTGGGGGCTGTGATACCCCTGGATTTTTGGTCTATTTTGAACAAAATGGCTATTTAAAAAATTTGACTGCATGAATTAGGGGAAAAGAGAGTTGGGATGGGGGGACTAGTTGTCATTAGATCCCTTTTGACTCTTAAAAATATAATTAGAACTTTCAATTTCTAATCATTTTAGTCCCCTCTGGTGTTTGTACAGCGACTTCTTCTATAAAAAAAAAAACAAACAAAAAAACTTATATACCCTGTGTTTTTTCGTTTTTTTTACATTTTTTTTACAAAATTTGATTGGATACATTTTGGGGAAAGAGTGTGGGGTAGGGGGGGGGGGGTAGATTTTCTCCTCATTACTTTTTACTCACAAGTACCTAGAACTTTAAATTTTCAATCAAATGAGCCATCTTTGAAGGTCATACGACCACCCCTTACATAAAAATCTTATATTTCTCCAGGACGTAGCTTAAAACTCTCGCCCCAGCTCTGGGTGTAGTGTTGACCTCAGCATTTTTGTTGTCTTGTGGTGAACGACAATGCCTGCTCCAAAGCCCAGGGTTGATATTGACCCCAGAGTTTTTGTTGTCTGATCTTTGAACTATTTTTAACAAAATGACTATCTAAAAATTTTCATTGGATGCAATTAGGGAAAAAGGGCGTGGGGGCAAGTTGCCCTTCAATCACTTTAAACTCTTAAATAGGGCACTAGAACTTCCAATTTCCAATCAGATGAGCCCCATCCAGTGTTTATACTACTTCTGTGATATGAATTGCCTCTGGAAAAAATAATAACAATGAAACATTGGAGTCTTATGGCTAATAGCCTTATGGAAGAATTTCTGATTGTTTAGTTCATCAGGGACTTTGAATGGGAAGGCTGGATCATTTTAGTGGTTGCCAAGAATACCAACATTTCTTTAGTTTTTGCAATATATTATTTCCTATTTTTCGGAATTGTGCCCACTCACTAATGCCTGTCCTGCTCCAAAATAAAATATTGAATGCGTGCGTGGCGAGGGTTATGTGTTTTTTATTAATATAAAAGCAATTTTGAAGAAAGATTGGGATATATCAAACAGTTCATGATAAAGAACTGTAAGTAAAGAGAGAAGTGGCTGAGTAGTAACCAAAATTAAGAATAGAGTTTTGATAACAATACATGCATCAAAAGAATTGAACTTTAATGCTGATTTAAAATATACATAGGTCTCTAAGTTTAATGTTACCCAGGAAAAGTTACATTCCTGAGAAAACTTTACTGATTTTTGAAAAAGGGGTAAATAGCTCCAAAACTTCAAAGGATCTTAATAAAAAATCTCATAATGAGATTCAGCATATCAGAGAGCCCTATTGTAGAGATTTCGAGCTCCTATTCATAAAAATATGGAATTTTTGTATTTTTGACAGAAAAAAATTTTAGGTGCGTGTTTACTTGTTGTTTTTATGTTTTGCTTCTTTCCCATGGATGTGCGTATTGATAGAGGGCTCACTTAGAAATACTCATTGGAAATACTAAGCTCTCATGTCCTTTTTAAGTAACCAAAAAGATTGGATGATAGCTAGCCTCCTTCAACTTCACCCCCCCTTCTTTGAAATCGTCTGATCAAAACTTTATAGTCATTTTGTACAGCATAGTTAAAATGTCCAATAATTTCATTTGGTGATAAAACGAACCCCCACAGTTTCTGGGGAAAAGGCTGTAAGTTACAAAATTTAATTGTTTATGTATAGTATTTATTATTTGGAAGTATATAGACATTTTTGTGGGGGACATTGGGAATTTTCTGCCTGGGAAAATTTTATGGTGATAATTTCCTAGGGGTGAGCTTTCCGGGGAAAATGTTTACACTGGGGAAATTACGAGCATTCCTCCACGAAATTATTTTTTCACTTTGCCTTTGCTGACTAAATTTAACATATGGATATTTTCCAGGGGAGATTTTAAGCGTGATTGGAATTATCTGGAGGATTTTTCTATGAGATGGGGGGGGGGATCTAACATGGTAGAAATTCTCCATATGAGAGTTTTCCATGGGAACAACTTTCCACTGTGCTTGGGAGATTTTCTTGAATATTCTTAAAGGGGGTTTTCTGACAAAGATTTATAAAAATATTTAAACCCAGATATCACTTAAGAAAATTTAGAGGGCTACCTCATTGCCAGATAATGGCAACATTCTTAGAAAAGGATAGGAGGGAGGACTGGCCTCTTCCCTGATCCTAAATGTGGGTGCCCATGTTTGAGTTAGCTAATAATGAAATGATTTTTTTTTTTTCAAGACCTATTCATATATTTAGTTAGTTTTAGCTAGCTTCCAGGTCCCCCTCACTTACTTTGAAGTGAGTATTATCTGCTCAGCCGACAGGGGTGTCATGAAGAGGCTATCTTCACTCATTGTCGCCTGGTTTTGCTAAAATTATCTTTTTTCTGTGCCAAAAACGAATTGGGGAAGATGTTCTCTATACATCCAAATTTACGACAAAGAGAACATCTTCAAGAATGACAAACATAGTATAAAAAAAACACACTACCAAGAATCTAAAAACTAGCTTAAGCAATAATCAATTTTGATATCCATAAAAAATCAAATTTTTCAAGCTAATATAAAAAAATATTAAACAAATAATTTAGTATCTGTCAGATCGAAAAATTATAACTTGTTCTAATGAATAAATGCACATTTGTCGTTGTAACATTCTCTTCCATACTTACAGCGTTTATTTATCAACTTTGCTCTTGCTGTTTTTTCTGGTCTCTGAACTTGTTTGTTTCTATTGAACTTTATCTGAGGTTGAGAACCTGGGCCACCAGTCCTCCCAGCATGTATTGCTCTATTTGGTTGGTAATTTCTTCTAAAATTGCTGCGATTGAATTTTTCATCATCAGCCAATTTTGATGACTTCTTGTAAAACTCTTTGCCAGGCTTTTCTCTAATATTGACAGGAGGTCCAAGTCTTTCATAAATACTAATTTGTTCTGTGATTTGGCCATGCTTTTCTTGAATACTTACATGAGGTCCAAGTCTTTCATAAATACTAATTTTTTCTGTAATGTGGCTATGCTTTTCTTGAATTCTTACATGAGGTCCAAGTCTTTCATAGATACTAATTTTCTTTGCAATTTGCTTGGCAATTTGTCCATTCTTGTCTCGAAGTCTTTCAAGCCTTTGTCTAAGGCTTTCGTATATGCTCAGTTCTTTCGGTTTGGCAATTTGGCCATCAGTCAATAATTCTCCTGCTGATAAATCTGCCTCTGATGTGCTTTGTTCTTGCTGTTTCGGCGTTTCTTGGGTAGTAGCAACCTGAGCAGTATTCTTTGGTGCAAAACCTGTGCCATTTACCAAAGAATACACTGTCTCTGCAAAAAGTTCACTTTTCATTCTCAATCTAAACATCTGTTTTTCTCGTCCTTCTTCGTTGTGGCTTCTAAATGTGTTGTCACCATTATAAATTCTGAAGGCTCTTTGCTTGAATATTTCATTTCGCATTTCCAGCATAAATTCTTCAAATGTAACATTTCCCATATTCTGATTCTTTTCTATAAAGTACTCTTCCTATGCTTTCTAAAAGGATAAATTCTTACAAGTTTTCACGTGTGTACAGCTCTAAAGTTATCTAGTAACTGATGCAAATTACAGATGAATCTCATTACCAGTTCTCGTGGCACCGCCTACTTTTGAAATTTTTCCAATTACTACGCAATAAGCGGAAATTCCCCAGCCATAGTGGCTGGCTGTACAACCGAATGGCTGTACAACCGAATCTCATTACGTCAGCAAATTCCTAGGGAATCTTTCGCCTGATTTTTAATTGTCATCTTTCAAAGTTTGGCTTAAGAAAATTTTTATTCAAAGGGCTATAAGTTTTCAGTTTAATATCATCATATGTGTTTCACAAATAATATTTAATTTTTATCAATGTATACATTTATGGGCTTTTAAGCTTGTAGACTTCAAATCTGAGACTACAATTTTAATATAACAGTATAATATAAAAATGAACGAAGTAGATTTTTCATAAAAATTGTTTTATCATCATTGAAGTTAGTTTTCCGGGATTTCTTAGGCTATTGATTATAAATGCGATAATAAATTTGGAATGTAAAAGTCAAAATATGCTACTGCTTTTTTGATGACTGCCCCCGGCCATTTTCTACTATTTTATTAATCTTAATAGTTAATATTGACAAGATATTAACACCTCTGTTGTTAATTTACAAAAATTACGCCTAACTAAAAACACATTCGATAGAAATTTGCAATTAAATCTTTGATATCAGTCTCTTAATGTTTTATTTTCTTTCTTTTTTTTGTGCTTTAGGCTTCTTTTCTTTTTCTTCGTACTTTCAGCTTCAGACTTCGGCTATTTTGATTCTCTGTTTTTATGTTCGGTCACTTTTTAGTTTGATTTTATGCATATGTTTTCTCTGTTTTAAAAGCTTTTGTGGTATTGTTTCTTTCGGTATTTTTAAACCAACCTGTTGTAGCAAAGATGGTATTGCAAAGACCTTTGCTGAGGTGTCTGCGCTTGCTTCATTGGTTAGAAGTTTATCTTTCATTATTGTTGGGACTGTTTATTACAGCCAGTATTGTCTGAGAAATCACACATTTGGACAAAGTTCCAGCCTCCTATCGTCAATATCTCAAGATCCATATAATTTTCCTATCTATTAACTATTTTCGCCGTTATTCTTCGGTGCCTCGATTTATTTTTGCATTTTAACTATACAGTCTCCTTCCTTCAGAAATTAATAGTCCTGCATTTTAAAGCAACCTAAATCTGAATTTTGTTTTATTTTTTTTATTGTAATTTCAGAAATATATAACAATGTTTAGTTTTCAATAATTTTTAGCTATATATATTTTCTGGAACTGTTTCTTTAAAGCTGGACTATTAAAGAGTAGCATTGAATAACTTGTTTATGCTTCTGTCAAAATCATCAAATAAAAAAAAATATTCAAAGCAGGGACTATTTCGTTAGACCCGTAATTTCTCGCCACTTGTTGTTATAAAAACTTAACCGAAAGGAATCTTTTAAAGTCATTTTAACTTTTTTTTTTTTTTTTTTTTTTTTTTTTTTTTTTTTTTTTTTTTTTTTTTTTTTTTTTTTTTTTTTTTTAGAGAGAGAGACAGAGAGAGAGAGAGAGGAGAGAGAGAGAGAGAGAGAGAGAGAGAGAGAGAGAGAGAGGAGAGAGAGAGAGAGAGAGAGAGAGAGAGAGAGAGAGAGGAGAGAGAGAGAGAGAGAGAGAGAGAGAGAGAGAGAGAGAGAGAGAGAGAGAGAGAGAGAGAGAAGTTTATTAATATTAAATAGAAGACAATAAAAAATACTATTAAAAATCGAATTACAATACACATAATTCCCCTCGAACGGCTCCATGGCCAGGGATACAAGGGGGATAAGAAAAAAAATAATATACAAGCAATAAATTCAATATAGGAAATCACATATAGCAGTTTACAGACAACATATTTATGGGGGATACAATATAAACAACAACTAGAAGGAGAAAAAAAGAAAGAAAAATAAAACAAAAAAACATACAGAACATACCTGAGGCCTGGGAGCAAAGTGCAGAGAGGAAAACCACACACCAATAACAAAACACAGGGGCCATCAACTCCTCAGAAGAAGAAAAAAATTAATCTATTTGATTCTTTATTAAATGATCCTTAAGAATCCTTTTAAAAGTCCAAAACGAGTGGCATTTCTGCACTGAAGAAGGTAGTGAATTCCAGACCTGTTGACAATCAATGTGGGGATTGAAATCTGATCGAACAATAGGGGTAGGCGGAATGTGGATATTATTTGAAGAACGAAGGCTATATGGAGCTGAATCAGAAATAAACATAGGAGTTCTCCGAAGAGATTTTGGAAGATTGCCGTGAAGTTGATCAAAAACAAAAGAAGCACAAGAAATAATGTAAATAGACCGTAGACTTAAGAGCTGTGGTGGTGAAGAACGGTTGGTGTCCATAACCAGACGCCGTGCTTTATTATGCATGACGGAAAGTGACCGCAGCGTAGACGGAAAAGTAGACATCCATACAATGGGGCAATAAGATACATATGACTGGACAAGACAGAAAAAAATAAGTTTCAGAATAGATCCAGGAAATGTATATCTAAGTTTTCGAATGATACCCAAACTCCGTGAGACCTTAACCCTAATCATGGCTACATGGTTTCTGAATGAAAGGTTCTCATTAAGCAGGATACCAAGAAACCGGACCACCCGATTCTCTGGTCTACACAAGGAGCCTTGTGACACCTGAAGGTGTGTAAGCTGAGGGAAAGCTACACCAATTCGAGAAAAAATAAGAAAATGTGATTTACCAACATTCAAGACCAAGTAATTGGCATTAAACCATGACATAACTCTCTCAAATAATGCCACAATGTTAGACTTGATATCACATTCCGTCTTCCCAAGGGTCCCAAGAGTGGTATCATCAGCAAAAGCAACAAGAAAATCTTCATTAGAAGAAGTATTGGAACACGACTGAGCATTAGGCTGACACAGCTTGCAACATGCCAGAGGCCTGGTGTTTTTTACAGCTGAAATCAGATCATTAACATAAATCAAAAATAAAATGGGACCAAGAACAGATCCCTGCGGGATGCCATAATATACTTCAGAAGAGCTCCGGAAAAGCGGATCAATTGAAATAAGCCTACCAGAAATTGAAGTTATGCGAGGGAATTTCCAACCGTGCATAGGGTAAATTCATTGGTACAGGCGAATTCATGGATAATGAAGGAACTTCGTAAAAACAAACATATTTTAGAAACTTCATAGATTTCGAAAAGTAAAAAAAAAAATTTGTTAGGCTATTTACCGTTACCATAAGGTGGCTGTAATGTTAATAAGAATATTTTACACCTTATACATTCTTTGAATTTCTTTTTTATATTTTTTTTTTATAGTGAATTGATGATTGGACAACTTCCAGATCTCGTGGTAGTAGAGAGAGTGGGGGAAGGGGTTCAGGTAGTAGAAAAGGGCCATTGGATGATTCTTAATCAGCTAGCGAGACGACCGAGCCAGAGCGTGGTCGAGTAACCTATATTCCAGAGGAGGAGGAAGAAACCTATGAGCTCGTTTTTCACCGTGGAACCCCTGCTGGAATAAATTTTAGCAAATTTTCAAATGTAGCAGCCAAGGTTAGTCTTTTTGGGACCTGTACTTCGCTTCGCTCGGTGAAAATAAAGACTTTATTCTCTTTCTCAAAATAAATTCAATTTCATACTATTTTACGGTGCAGAAAATTAGTAAAACATTGGATGTTTGGATTTTTTATGCGTCATTTATATGAAAATTGTTCTCTAAAATTAATCATGGTCCTATAGGAACATACCCAAAGTTGTGACCTATTTGCATCGTTTCTTTATTATTACTGTATTTTTTTTTCTGCTCCTGAGCATTTAATGCGAAGCAAATAAGAATCCGAGACTCGTCACAGAATGTGACGAGTCTGAAACAAGAGTCTTAAACAAGAATGTCTCTCTCTAAAAGCTCGAATTTGTCAATAAACAAATTTAGTTTTGTTACTCCTACATAATTATGTCCACTGCTTTTATACCTCAAAGGGGGAGGGTCTTTAATATATGTCACCAGATGATTTATAAAAAATGTTAAGAAGGCTTGGAGGGAGAAACGAATTTTTGCAAATCAAGTGACCAATGACCAATATGACCAATCAAGTGAATATTTATAAATTCAAAAACTTTCCTTTTGCAATTAGAAAAAAAAGAAGATTTTTCCTCCATCATTAGAAATTCAACTATTATTTAGGCAAATAAAAGATCTAAAGCCGAACTGGTCAGCCATGATAGAACAGTGAAATGAAAATGACGAAACGGGTCTATGGCCAGTAAAGGAAAACGAAGGGAACAAAAAATTTGGGATCGGGATCTTGAAATCCCGTTCCTTAGTTTATATTCTTTGCTATGAGCGGCCAATGTTGTTTGTGGAATTATCTAAAGGCTTTTTATTTCCTCTTTTCAAGAGTTGGAGCTTAGGGGCGTAATTTCCTATGTGGCAGGGGGTAACCACCCCTCCAAGTACTAAATAGTACATTTATAACTTCGAAGACCGTTTAGACCATTTCGAAGTACATTTATGGTACCAAACGGCTTATTTTTTAGTTTTTATTGTCACTATCGCTTATTTGGGTAAATTGGCTCCAACTTTGCCCCCCCCCCCTACGATTCTGACGAAATTACGCCCCTGTTCCAGCTGTCTGTTGTATAATTATATGCCCAGTTGTGCACAGGTCCAAACTGTTAAGAGGAAGGAATTTTTCATATAGGCTGTTGCCTAAATTGAAAAACTACATCGTTTTTCGTGTCATCACATGTTTCTTCTAGGATTATTCACCCTTCACGACCTCGTCTCCAAAAAAAGCTCTGGTTTGTAAGTTTATATTAAATACTGTTAAAAAAGGAGCATCTTGACAATTTTAATAGTCTTAGTTTTACTTTTGATGAACTAATTGTTACAAAAATATAAATTTATAACTTTTAAGTACTTATTTAAGTAATTATTTCGAATTTAAGTACTAAGTTGCTCATGTGACTTATATTATTAATTTAGTTGTTAATTATTGTGACTTTTTTCCATTGCTTTTCTGTAAGTATAATTGATAAGTTAAATTATTAATCCTCCTTGTATTGGATTTTATAGGTAAAAGGCGAAGACCTTCCTAGTGGAATTGATTCTTTTGATCCTGCCAGATGGCGTTCAATAATATTAGCTAATATAAAGAAATCTGGATATACCCAACCTACACCTGTTCAGAAGTGGGCAATTCCAGTCATCATGAAGAAAGGGGACTTAATGGCATGCGCAGAGACCGGCTCTGGAAAAACCACAAGTTCATGAAACTATGTAATCAGGTAAATATGAAAGGGATTTGAATAACTGCGAAATTACGGTAATTTTATAGAATGTTAATTAATTTCTAATAATAATTATATAAAAATTGGAAAGAATAATAAGAAAGGGTACTATGTGGCTTTCCCCAGGCCAGCTCCTGAAAAGAACTGGTTGCTGAAAAACTGTTTCTTCGATAAATGTAAATGAATAATTACACTGATAAGGATAAATATTTAGACTAATAATTATTAATATTAATCGCATACAATAATTAAACGAAAAGGTAAAAATCAAAAAGGAAAACTTCATGGCTTGTGCCCAGGCTAAATCCAGAAAAAACTAGGTTGATAAACAAAGCTATTATGCAAGTTAATTTGAAAAGGAATTAGAATAACTTTATAATTATATAGAATTTTAATTATTAATGATAGTGCTTAAATAGAAGAGCGAATAACCAATAAGAAAGGGAACTTAATCGGTTGTACCCATATTGACTCGAGAAACAATACAAGCAGATTAAATTATTTCAGAAATTTAATAGAATAGGGATTACAGTAGATATAAAATTATCATAATTATATAGAATGTTAATTAGTTATTAACAATAATTTTTGCATAGAATGATTAAATGGCTAGTGCCCAGACTGGCTTTGAAAACCGTTCCAGCTTATAATTATGTGCTTGTGGCTAGGGCAGAGATATAATTTATATTAATTAAACACCAAACAACAAACGGAAAAAATAACCAACACGGAACTAACTGAACACTAAAAAAAAGGAAAGAAAAAAACCTTAAGTTATAAACAGGTAAATAAAAATACTAAAAAGAAAACGGGGGGGGGGGGGTCTAAATGAAGAGAGCACTAAAAGATTTTCTTGTAATGACCTTTTGCTGCTCGCTTGAATTCCGGATATTATTCAAATTCCGGATATCGAATGGTGGTAGATTCCAAATATTTGGTGCAAAAAATCTAATTAAAAAAGAGGCTCTTTTTGTTTAGGGTGCTTCTTGGACGGTGTCACAAGAATGTTGGGTGTTATAAGAATGCAGATATTGATTTATTGTGAACATATTTTGGAATGATGACGGAAGGAGGCTATTGAAATATTTAAAGCAAAAAGTTGCGATCTCAAAGTCTCGAGTCTTCGACACAATGATAAATAATTTATTGCGCAATATCAAAATAAATAATCGCAATATATAAAACTATAAATTAAAATGAGTGGTGAAATATTATGTGTAATAATCGGTGGTAGGATATCGCAATGCTTTTGTGATGAGAGAAGGCCATGTCTGAAGCCCATTAGAAGTTCCTGCCTTCTTGTTTCAAGCGTTGTTAAACCTGACAGAACAAGACATTTTTCATAAGGTAGCAGTGTATCCCCCAAAATCACTCGCAATGCACGCCTTTGTATTCCCTCAAGTTGGTTAGTTTGATCTTTGGAGGAACCAGCGTGCCAGACTGGGAAGGCATGTTTTAGAATTGGTCTCATGTGAGTTTTGTAATAAGTAAGCATTGCATCTTTGCTTAGATTAAAGCGGCGTAATTTTACCAAAGACCTTAGTAGAGGGATAATTTGGGAAACTAAATGATATATATATGGTCGTCCCATATCAATCAATGGTTAAAAATGACACCCAGAATTTTCATTTTCTGAACTATTAGTACACCCACTTCAGGTAAATCTATTACCCTGTGCTTTAAAAATGAAATCCTCATTATTTCTGATTTCGTTCTATTTATGGTGAGTTTTTTGGCTGAAAAGTCTCGCTCCAGTCTCGTTACCATATCCTTTGGGTCTTGGATTTCGTTCTACATCTGTAGTGCTATCATTTTTAAGTAGTCTGCGAACTTTGCGCGATCTTTGTGCCATGTAGCCATCATTTTGCAAAGTAACGAGAATAGCTTAGTTCCCTGAGGTATACCACATGTTTGGGTCGTTATATTTGACAGCTCGTTTTCATATTTGGTCTTCTGTTTTCGTTCAGATAGGAAACTTTCAACTATCTTGATTAAGAAAGAGTGAAAACCTTCCATGTGTTTTAATATTTCCTCATGGCTAGAGGTATCAAAAGCCTTCCTGACATCTACTTGTAGAAGTTCAACAAATGCCTTATTTTTTTCAAGGTGGGCTACCATTGTTTCAAAATTTTTTACAAGGTAGTGGCTTGTACTACACCCCTGTTGGAAGCCGTATTGTCGGGGGTCTATTATTTCGATGAGTCCTTGTAGTAGCCATTTGTATAGGAACGTTTTACAAACTTTTGATAATAATGGAGTTAAAGAAATTGGTCGTAGATCGCCCATTCAGGAATTTCCGCGAAGACCAAGTTACGTCGCTTTTCTTCCCGTAATTGCTTCTCCTTTTCAGCTAATAGAAGCGTTTCGATTGGGTTGATTGCGTAGGCTGCGGTTGGTATGCTTGCACCAAAACCGACTGCTCCATTTTGTGCCACATGGGAATACAGTGCTTGATCGCCAGAATTTGGAATTGATCGTCCCTGTTCATTTGGATTGACGGTTTTCGTGCGATCTGCCATTATCCTAACTTGTAGCTGCAGATGGGCTACATTCCGCTTGGAGCAGGATGAACATTCGTATCGAAACAAGATTGATTTTGGGCCATGAAGTGTCATCGAGAAGACAATATCAGGGTTTATTCCACGGCAGGAGGCATGCTCCCACTCACTACAGAAGAAGCAGCGAAATGATGTGCTAGCTTCAGTCTGGGTGTGACAATAACTATAAGGTTCGCTGCGCAATTGTATGGTAGGGTTTTCATGAACCAAAGGACTTTCACCGATGATTTAGGGTTCATTGTTGTCTGAAGACTGCGTTGAAGCAGTAGATACAGTAATGAAGCCTTGATTGTGCTGCCTTTGGCTGTTCGGATTTCCGACTGTCGCGGCTTTTGGTGTGTTTGTTACCTCTTTATATCGATGACATTGCCATTTCCCCAATAATTTTTCAGTAGCTTCTTTGCTGTAGTTGACAGATGCTCAGGAGAAATGGAACCACTTCGTGCAGGTACGGCATTGAATTCCGCCTTGAGCTCTTGTAACATTTTTCTTACATTTGGGACATGGATCACCAGCTATTTCTCAGAAAAATCGTGTATATTGTTGTTTCACTATTCAGCGCAATCAGTTCGCTTGCAAGCACAAGTCGCTACCTGTAGGAAAGGCTAATAAAAATCCAAGAATGTCTATTTCATGTGCGCGCGCCCAGCGCTCAATGAATACTCAAGTTATTGAAATCACCCTGGAACAAGGGAAGCGTAAGGACCCTCTCACCTATTCCCCGTAATATACGGGCAACTGAATACCGGTAGGTACAGTGCGGTGCTTCCGGAGGGTTCTTTCCTCTCTTCTGCTTGTTCTGAGAAAAAATCAGCACCTTAATTAATGGAGCAAAAAAGTACTATATGACTTTGGAAACATAGATGGCGGGCCAGTCTACTTGAGAAAAAAGATGCGCTAATGAAAATACCCAGAGAGAAAGACCTATTCTAGGGACTAGAGAAATTCTCTCAAATAAATTTAACTATAAATCTATCATTAGAGGGCACATAAACTATCATTAGCAATTTTGAATTGAAGGTTAATATTATCTGCATGTTGAACTGGAGATACAATTTGATTTGCTTTATTTTAGATGATTTGAGCTCTTTTATATTAAGAAATAAAATTGCTTGCCCATATGGAACACCCATAAGACAAATGAGGATGAAAAATATAATGATAAATCATTTTAATATTTTCTTAGGAAAACGGAATTTAAGGTAGCGGATGACTCCTAGGGACCTTGAAAGTTTGTTACCAACTAACTTTGCATGTTCTTTCCTTGAAACATTCTCATCAACTATAAAACACAAATATCTACAAGTTTTAATTCTTTCTATGGTACTATTACCTACTCCTAATTTTAGATCTGTTTCAATTGATATTATTCGAGAAAATACAATATAATTTGTCTTACTATAATTAAGTGTAAAATAATTCGAATCCGCCCATGACACAAATTCATTGAGAGCGGTTTCCATTTTTTTAAACAAAGAAGGTAGACTTTCAGATGCAGCAAACAAAAGTGTATCATCTGCAAATAGAATTATGTTAGCTTCAGTTAAATGATATTTTATTGGGTCAACATAAATAAGTCAAAACAGGGGTCCCAATATTAACTCTTGCGGAACTCCACACGTTATAAAATGGCTCTCAGATGTCACATTTGAATTATGCAGTACTTGCGCCCTAGTGCTTAAATACAATTCAAACCATTTAAAGCTACGTTATCTACCCCAATTGATTTAAGAATATACATCAACTTATTATGATCAATAGTATCGAATGCCTTTTTAATATCTAAAAATAATGCTGCAGGAATTAGGCCTTTATCAAATTTATCATTTACCCAATCAACTAACTTTAGGATGGCAAGATCCGTTGAAAATCCTTTCCGAAAACCGAACTGCGTTTCGCAAAATTTGTACTGCTCTTGAAGATAGTTATACATTTGTTTATGAACTACCTTCTCGGAAATTTTTGAAAAAAAGGCAGAATGGATATAGGTCGGTAATTGGTTGGGTCATTTTTCGACTTACCTTTGGCTAAGAAACTAAAAACGTGCCAAATTCTAGCCTAGTTTTCACCTTCCAACTTTAAATTGAGAAGATTCCTCAAAGACAGAAGGCTTTGTATGCAAATTCTCCCAGGAAACTAGTTCTCATCGAGAGCTATTGAAAATTTGTGATTTGTCTGTAAATTTAATTGAACAGACAGTGAATTTGTGGTAAAAAAGTTTCAATCAGGGCTGGTTACACCTTAGGAAACTCCTTAAGTGGCAAAATTGATCAAGTGACTGTTTTTAGTGGATTTTTGGGGTTTTCCAAGCAGGTAAACTAGAAATTTTAAGGGACTACTCTTTACTCATCTTTAAAAAGAAAAATTTTGATCAGCCTAATCGAAAAAATAGAATTCGTACTTTCTAATGATGTCAGTTTCATTAAAACTGAATATCTCTATCTTGGGTAGAAAACAAGAGAAGTTAAATGTTTTTTTCCCAAGATATCCGGGGATGTAGTTGTCGGATTCAGATATTCGTTTATTCGGATCTCTTATCAAAGCTCAACAAGTTATGGCAAGACTGTCCAATAAATCCCAAGTAGTTTCTCCAGACAAAAAAAAAGTTAACGGCGGACGAGATAGAAATCTCGTCCATCGGCCCATGTCCTTGTAAAAACGTTCCATACTCACTTTGTACTGATGTCCTCGGAGATGATTTTTATTGAACTGCACGATTCTCTGGGCTGGTACGTTATCATAGGCTCCATTGCAGAGCTTGTACATTTCAATAAGATCACCACGATGGAATTTATAGGCGAGGGTTGAGAGATATTAAGATATCCAATCTCCCTAAACAAAAATAAATTTAACAAATTAAACCAGTTTTCTAGTTGATAATGCTCGACAAATAATTTGTCGACTACCCAGAGCTATTAATAGTAGTGCTCGATACTCAGCGGTATCGGGTATCGATTGTCTTCAAAAGTTAATACTTTCGGTACACAAATATTACCCTTCTAGACTTAGAAATAATTTTAGGTTTTCTATTAGATTCTCAGGTTCTTCCGTGGGAGCCTTAAGTTCTTAGGATTTTTCTGGTATTTTCCTTAAAGAATATGAAATGTCTTTTAAGTAACAAAAGCTTTGGAGAGGTAGAACTCGGCTAGACCTCACTTGTTTCTGCTTTTGACCAAAGGGTGGTTACTTCATCTACCTGTGTCTCCAATTGTTGTCTAGGTGTATAGAATACTGTCCCTTCTAAGATGTGACTTTTTATCCCACTTCTTGTAAAATTGTTGATTGTTGCTAACTCTGATCTGACACCTATCATTGACTCAGCGTAAACGTAGAATTGATTCTGTCGTATGGATATGATACCTTTTTTGTTCGTCTTATTTCAGACCCTGTCTTTTCATGAGTAAAAAAACGTACCACTGGTCATTTTGACAAAATCACTTTCTTTTTAATAACTACATGTGTATACATTTGTATATATCTATGTTAGATTCCTTATACGTCGAAAGAAATACATTGATGTTATGAGCAACGTTTCCTAACGAAGTTCAAGAGTTGGCTACAGAATTTCTTAAAAATTATATCTTTGTTACTGTTGGTACAGTGGGTAGAGCATGTACGATCGTACTTCAAGAAGTTGTCGAGATTGATGCTAAGAGTCGAATCAATCGACTTCTCGAAATTTTGACAGAGAAAGGTGAATATTTTTGGGAGGAGTTCCAGGGTAAAAAAAAGGATGCTAGTAACCATGGCCGTGTCCAGGGGGTTACCAAGTTTGAATCCCCTCCCCAAAATTTTTGACCAACTCATAAAAAGGTAATAAAAATGCATAAAAAAGAATTCTGATGTGTTTTTTTTTTGTTTTTTTTTGTAAACCCCTCCGAACCAGCTGTAATATTCCTGCAATCTGTAGCAACAATTCAACGAAGTGGAATAAAATTGAATTTTCTAGAAGAAAATAAGGGAGAGAGAGAGGGACTTTTATTTTAAAAACGATTTTAACAGCGCGTGGCGCCGAATTAGCGCTTTACGTCAGGTATTACAGTCAGATAAAACTTGCCAAATAACAAAAAGGGAAAAACACAGACACACAGTGTCAGATAGACACTTGTCAGATTAAAACAACCGATCATCAACTAAAAACTGAGTCAATAGAACAAATTCACTGATTAATAATGTTTACAAAAGCAGGAATGAAGCTGTTGTTGTATCTCTCGTGGATTAGTGGGAGAGGTTCAAGGATGGGGACTTTCTTTGAGTTGGGTCTTTGAGGTCGGGATCTTAAAGGTTGAAAGGGCGGGCGAACAAATCTTGGAAACGGGGGTTTGTCATTGCTTTATTGCCAAACCGGGTACACAGGAGGGTTCTTCTCTCTGATAGGGTAGTGAGCTGGAAGTGCTTAAGAAGAAAGTGATACAGGAGTTTACCTTGACCATAGATAATTCGCAATGCTTGCTTCTGGACTGACCCTATTGAATAAGATTGGGAAGTAGTTAAACCAAAATGTCAAACCGGACAAGAATATTCAAGAACAGGGCGAATGAAACTAGATGGAATGCAGGACTAGAAAACTTGAAGAAAAATTTGAGCGTAGAAAGTGCCAAATTGGCTTGCTTTGTGGTGTTAGTAACGTGGACCTCCCACTTCAGATACCGAGTGATACCGAGGAATTTGCACTGCTGGACGAACATCTCCGTAGGGATTGGTTGCTTGAATGAAAGTGTACTCTTCAAGAAACTGATAGTCATGATATTTGAATTTTTGGCATTCACAGTCCTTCAAGAAAGGCTAATTGCCCTCCAGTTAATTTTGTCTTGTAAAACGAGTGTTAAAAGTTCCGATTTACAGTTGAATGAGCCCCCTTCAAAGCTTATACTACCATCCCTTCTATAAAAATCCTTGTATGCCCTGGGCTCCTGGGGGTAGTATTATCCCTGAAGTTTTTGTAATATGATCTTTTGTCTATTTTGAACAAAACTGGTACGTAAAAAATTTTACTGGAGGTATTTGGAATAAAGAGGGTTAGTGGGAGGGGGGTGTTGCCCTCGGATCACTTTTTACTCTTAAAAAGGGAACTAGAGCTTATAATTTCTAATCATTTGAGTCTCCTCCAAAGTTTATGCAGCCACCTCTTCCATAAAAAAAACCTTATATGCACCCAGGACATAACTTAAAGCACTAGCCCTTGGAATCTGGAGGGGGGTTGTTGACCCTGTAGTTTTTTTATCTGATGATTGAATTATTAAAAAAAAATGACTCAAAATTTGTATTTTATGGGCTAGGGGAAAAAGGGGGTGTGTGAGGGGGCTAGTGTTGCTCTCTGATCACTTTTGACTCTTGAAAAAGGGCAATAGAAATTTGGATTTACAATCCAATGTGAACCCATCAAAGTTTCTATGACCATCTCTTCCTTAAAAATCTTATAAGCCCCTGGGACATAATTTCCAGCATTTTCCCCGGATTCTTGGGGGCTGTGATACCCCTGGATTTTTTGTTATGTGATCTTTGGTCCAAAGCTCATACTACCATCCCTTCTATAAAAATCCTTGTATGCCCTGGGCTCATGGGGGTAGTATTATCCCTGAAGTTTTTGTAATATGATCTTTTGTCTATTTTGAACAAAACTGGTACGTAAAAAATTTGATTGGAGGTGTCGCCCTCGGATCACTTTTTACTCTTAAAAAGGGAACTAGAAGGTATAATTTCTAATCATTTGAGTCCCCTCCAAAGTTTATGCAGCCACCTCTTCCATAAAAAAAAACTTATATGCACCTAGGGTATAAATGGCCCAAATCTCTTGGTGTATAAATGCAAGTTCACTTGTATAAGAGTCGAGGCAAATTGTAGGAGGCCCTTGTAGGCTTTGAATTGGACTCTTATTTCCATTTATATTCATTGTCAAATTTTACAATATATTGTCTCACTCGCCGTGAATTAACACGTTAGACACTCAACAGGTTGACTCTAGTTCAGCATTGTGGAGTGATATGCATGAGAGGAAAATTTTCATCCAAGTCAACTTGTAGTCAACCTGCGATTGTTCCCCAGCGAGAACCTCCAACCGGTACGACTCTAGTTTGTCATTGTAAAAAGACACGTTTGCATGGAGCATAAATGGGAGACAGTAACAACGGCCATCCAAGGGGTAAAATTAACCTGGACAATTTGTCTTGGCTTTTTTCGTCAATTGGCCATGACTTCCGTTCAAAAATCAACGGATCTCGGTAAACCCTGTAGTTTTTTTATCTGATGATTGAATTAAAAAAAATGACTCAAAATTTGTATTTTATGGGCTAGGGGAAAAAAGTGTGGGAGGGGGCTAGTGTTGCTCTCTGATCACTTTTGACTCTTGAAAAATGGCAATAGAAATTCGGATTTACAATCCAATGTGCCCCCTTCAAAGTTCATATGACCATCTCTTCCTTAAAAGTCTTATAAGCCCCTGGGACATAATTTCCAATATTTGCCCCGGGTTCTTGGGGGCTGTGCTACCCCTGGATTTTTATTCTATTTTGAACAAAATGGCTATTTAAAAAATTTGACTGCATGAATTAGGGGAAAAGAGAGTTGGGATGGGGGGACTAGTTGTCATTAGATCCCTTTTGACTCTTAAAAATATAATTAGAACTTTCAATTTCTAATCATTTTAGTCCCCTCTGGTGTTTGTACAGCGACTTTTTCTATAAAAAAAAAAAAAAAACTTATATACCCTGTGTTTTTTTTTTTTTTTTACATTTTTTTTTACAAAATTTGATTGGATACATTTTGGGGAAAGAGTGTGGGGTAGGGGGGGGGGGGTAGATTTTCTCCTCATTACTTTTTACTCACAAGTACCTAGAACTTTAAATTTTCAATCAAATGAGCCATCATTGAAGGTCATACGACCACCCCTTACATAAAAATCTTATATTCTCCAGGACGTAGCTTAAAACTCTCGCCCCAGCTCTGGGTGTAGTGTTGACCTCAGCATTTTTGTTGTCTTGTGGTGAATGACAATGCCTGCTCCGAGGCCCAGGGTTGATATTGACCCCAGAGTTTTTGTTGTCTGATCTTTGAACTATTTTTAACAAAATGACTATCTAAAAATTTTCATTGGATGCAATTAGGGAAAAAGGGCGTGGGGGCAAGTTGCCCTTCAATCACTTTAAACTCTTAAATAGGGCACTAGAACTTCCAATTTCCAATCAGATGAGCCCCATCCAGTGTTTATACTACTTCTGTGATATGAATTGCCTCTGGAAAAAATAATAACAATGAAACATTGGAGTCTTATGGCTAATAGCCTTATGGAAGAATTTCTGATTGTTTAGTTCATCAGGGACTTTGAATGGGAAGGCTGGATCATGTTAGTGGTTGCCAAGAATACCAACATTTCTTTAGTTTTTGCAATATATTATTTCCTATTTTTCGGAATTGTGCCCACTCACTAATGCCTGTCCTGCTCCAAAATAAAATATTGAATGCGTGCGTGGCGAGGGTTATGTGTTTTTTATTAATATAAAAGCAATTTTGAAGAAAGATTGGGATATATCAAACAGTTCATGATAAAGAACTGTAAGTAAAGAGAGAAGTGGCTGAGTAGTAACCAAAATTAAGAATAGAGTTTTGATAACAATACATGCATCAAAAGAATTGAACTTTAATGCTGATTTAAAATATACATAGGTCTCTAAGTTTAATGTTACCCAGGAAAAGTTACATTCCTGAGAAAACTTTACTGATTTTTGAAAAAGGGGTAAATAGCTCCAAAACTTCAAAGGATCTTAATAAAAAATCTCATAATGAGATTCAGCATATCAGAGAACCCTATTGTAGAGATTTCGAGCTCCTATTCATAAAAATATGGAATTTTTGTATTTTTGACAGAAAAAAATTATAGGTGCGTGTTTACTTGTTGTTTTTATGTTTTGCTTCTTTCCCATGGATGTGCGTATTGATAGAGGGCTCACTTAGAAATACTCATTGGAAATACTAAGCTCTCATGTCCTTTTTAAGTAACCAAAAAGATTGGATGATAGCTAGCCTCCTTCAACTTCACCCCCCCCCCTTCTTTGAAATCGTCTGATCAAAACTTTATAGTCATTTTGTACAGCATAGTTAAAACGTCCAATAATTTCATTTGGTGATAAAACGAACCCCCACAGTTTCTGGGGAAAAGGCTGTAAGTTACAAAATTTAATTGTTTATGTATAGTATTTATTATTTGGAAGTATATAGACATTTTTGTGGGGGACATTGGGAATTTTCTGCCTGGGAAAATTTTATGGTGATAATTTCCTAGGGGTGAGCTTTCCGGGGAAAATGTTTACACTGGGGAAATTACGAGCATTCCTCCACGAAATTATTTTTTCACTTTGCCTTTGCTGACTAAATTTAACGTATGGATATTTTCCAGGGGAGATTTTAAGCGTGATTGGAATTATCTGGAGGATTTTTCTATGAGATGGGGGGGGGATCTAACATGGTAGAAATTCTCCATATGAGAGTTTTCCATGGGAACAACTTTCCACTGTGATTGGGAGATTTTCTTGAATATTCTTAAAGGGGGTTTTCTGACAAAGATTTATAAAAATATTTAAACCCAGATATCACTTAAGAAAATTTAGAGGGCTACCTCATTGCCAGATAATGGCAACATTCTTAGAAAAGGATAGGAGGGAGGACTGGCCTCTTCCCTGATCCTAAATGTGGGTGCCCATGTTTGAGTTAGCTAATAATGAAATAATTTTTTTTCAAGACCTATTCATATATTTAGTTAGTTTTAGCTAGCTTCCAGGTCCCCCTCACTTACTTTGAAGTGAGTATTATCTGCTCAGCCGACAGGGGTGTCATGAAGAGGCTATCTTCACTCATTGTCGCCTGGTTTTGCTAAAATTATCTTTTTTCTGTGCCAAAAACGAATTGGGGAAGATGTTCTCTTTCTCTATACATCCAAATTTACGACAAAGAGAACATCTTCAAGAATGACAAACATAGTATAAAAAAAAACACTACCAAGAATCTAAAAACTAGCTTAAGCAATAATCAATTTTGATATCCATAAAAAATCAAATTTTTCAAGCTAATATAAAAAAAATATTAAACAAATAATTTAGTATCTGTCAGATCGAAAAATTATAACTTGTTCTAATGAATAAATGCACATTTGTCGTTGTAACATTCTCTTCCATACTTACAGCGTTTATTTATCAACTTTGCTCTTGCTGTTTTTTCTGGTCTCTGAACTTGTTTGTTTCTATTGAACTTTATCTGAGGTTGAGAACCTGGGCCACCAGTCCTCCCAGCATGTATTGCTCTATTTGGTTGGTAATTTCTTCTAAAATTGCTGCGATTGAATTTTTCATCATCAGCCAATTTTGATGACTTCTTGTAAAACTCTTTGCCAGGCTTTTCTCTAATATTGACAGGAGGTCCAAGTCTTTCATAAATACTAATTTGTTCTGTGATTTGGCCATGCTTTTCTTGAATACTTACATGAGGTCCAAGTCTTTCATAGATACTAATTTTCTTTGCAATTTGCTTGGCAATTTGTCCATTCTTGTCTCGAAGTCTTTCAAGCCTTTGTCTAAGGCTTTCGTATATGCTCAGTTCTTTCGGTTTGGCAATTTGGCCATCAGTCAATAATTCTCCTGCTGATAAATCTGCCTCTGATTTGCTTTGTTCTTGCTGTTTCGGCGTTTCTTGGGTAGTAGCAACCTGAGCAGTATTCTTTGGTGCAAAACCTGTGCCATTTACCAAAGAATACACTGTCTCTGCAAAAAGTTCACTTTTCATTCTCAATCTAAACATCTGTTTTTCTCGTCCTTCTTCGTTGTGGCTTCTAAATGTGTTGTCACCATTATAAATTCTGAAGGCTCTTTGCTTGAATATTTCATTTCGCATTTCCAGCATAAATTCTTCAAATGTAACATTTCCCATATTCTGATTCTTTTCTATAAAGTACTCTTCCTATGCTTTCTAAAAGGATAAATTCTTACAAGTTTTCACGTGTGTACAGCTCTAAAGTTATCTAGTAACTGATGCAAATTACAGATGAATCTCATTACCAGTTCTCGTGGCACCGCCTACTTTTGAAATTTTTCCAATTACTACGCAATAAGCGGAAATTCCCCAGCCATAGTGGCTGGCTGTACAACCGAATGGCTGTACAACCGAATCTCATTACGTCAGCAAATTCCTAGGGAATCTTTCGCCTGATTTTTAATTGTCATCTTTCAAAGTTTGGCTTAAGAAAATTTTTATTCAAAGGGCTATAAGTTTTCAGTTTAATATCATCATATGTGTTTCACAAATAATATTTAATTTTTATCAATGTATACATTTATGGGCTTTTAAGCTTGTAGACTTCAAATCTGAGACTACAATTTTAATATAACAGTATAATATAAAAATGAACGAAGTAGATTTTTCATAAAAATTGTTTTATCATCATTGAAGTTAGTTTTCCGGGATTTCTTAGGCTATTGATTATAAATGCGATAATAAATTTGGAATGTAAAAGTCAAAATATGCTACTGCTTTTTTGATGACTGCCCCCGGCCATTTTCTACTATTTTATTAATCTTAATAGTTAATATTGACAAGATATTAACACCTCTGTTGTTAATTTACAAAAATTACGCCTAACTAAAAACACATTCGATAGAAATTTGCAATTAAATCTTTGATATCAGTCTCTTAATGTTTTATTTTCTTTCTTTTTTTTTGTGCTTTAGGCTTCTTTTCTTTTTCTTCGTACTTTCAGCTTCAGACTTCGGCTATTTTGATTCTCTGTTTTTATGTTCGGTCACTTTTTAGTTTGATTTTATGCATATGTTTTCTCTGTTTTAAAAGCTTTTGTGGTATTGTTTCTTTCGGTATTTTTAAACCAACCTGTTGTAGCAAAGATGGTATTGCAAAGACCTTTGCTGAGGTGTCTGCGCTTGCTTCATTGGTTAGAAGTTTATCTTTCATTATTGTTGGGACTGTTTATTACAGCCAGTATTGTCTGAGAAATCACACATTTGGACAAAGTTCCAGCCTCCTATCGTCAATATCTCAAGATCCATATAATTTTCCTATCTATTAACTATTTTCGCCGTTATTCTTCGGTGCCTCGATTTATTTTTGCATTTTAACTATACAGTCTCCTTCCTTCAGAAATTAATAGTCCTGCATTTTAAAGCAACCTAAATCTGAATTTTGTTTTATTTTTTTTATTGTAATTTCAGAAATATATAACAATGTTTAGTTTTCAAT
The DNA here is from genome assembly GCF_032884065.1 of Artemia franciscana. Lineage (NCBI taxonomy): Eukaryota > Metazoa > Arthropoda > Branchiopoda > Anostraca > Artemiidae > Artemia > Artemia franciscana. Next base: position 18,396,778 of record NC_088871.1, on the reverse strand, counting down.
AATTTTTAGCTATATATATTTTCTGGAACTGTTTCTTTAAAGCTGGACTATTAAAGAGTAGCATTGAATAACTTGTTTATGCTTCTGTCAAAATCATCAAATAAAAAAAAATATTCAAAGCAGGGACTATTTCGTTAGACCCGTAATTTCTCGCCACTTGTTGTTATAAAAACTTAACCGAAAGGAATCTTTTAAAGTCATTTTAACTAGAAATTCCATTTCTTGTGAATCATTTCACAAGAAACTGGTCAAGCATTCTCTTTATACCACACAATTAGCTTTGGCTTGGTTGGAAAATAGATTGTAGCTATATTTTATTTATGTATTTAGTTGGTATTTTGGTTTGGATAGGTTACATATTTAATATATGCTATTCTTTAAACCCCCCCCCCCCCCCCTAATTTGCAAATATATAGCCTAAAATGTTTACTAAACTATTATATTTTTCATATTTTGTTCGATTTCATTAGCATTAATCAAATTTCACTTCTCGATTGTTTATTATATAACTGATAAGTATTCTTTTGACCTTTATATGATCTGTATGCACGATTTCCATCCCTAGGGATGTATCACTATTTCTAGTGAGTGAACGAAAAAAATTAGGCCATGGGTAAATGTTGAAACAGACTGCATCTTGATGCCTATGCTTTGACATTTTTTTTTTTTTTTTTTTTTTTTTTTTTTTTTTTTTTTTTATTAGAGAGAGAGAGAGAAGTTTATTAATATTAAATAGAAGACAATAAAAAATACTATTAAAAATCGAATTACAATACACATAATTCCCCTCGAACGGCTACATGGCCAGGGTTACAAGGGGGATAAGAAAAAAAAATATTATACAAGCAATAAATTGCTTGTTTATTATATAACTGATAAGTATTCTTTGGACCTTTATATGATCTGTATGCACGATTTCCATCCCTAGGGATGTATCACTATTTCTAGTGATTTTAACGAAAAATGCACTATTTCTAGTGAGTGAACGGAAAAAATTAGGCCATGGGTAAATGTTGAAAAAGACTGCATCTTGATGCCTATGCTTTGACAATTTTTTTTTTTTTTTTTTTTTTTTTTTTTTTTTTAGAGAGAGAGAGAAGTTTATTAATATTAAATAGAAGACAATAAAAAATACAATTCAAAATCGAATTACAATACACATAATTCCCCTCGAAAGGCTCCATGGCTAGGGATACAAGGGGGATAAGAAAAAAAAATATTATACAAGCAATAAATTCAATATAGGCAATCACATATAGCAATTTACAGGCAACATATTTATGGGGATACAATATAAGCAACAACTAGAAGGAGAAAAAAAGAAAGAAAAATAAAACAAAAAAACATACAGAACATACCTGAGGCCTGGGAGCAAAGTGCAGAGAGGAAAACCACACACCACTAACAAAACACAGGGGCCATCAACTCCTCAGAAGAAAAAAAATTAATCTATTTGATTCTTTATTAAATGATCCTTAAGAATCCTTTTAAAAGTCCAAAACGAGTGGCATTTCTGCACTGAAGAAGGTAGTGAATTCCAGACCTGTTGACAAGCAATGTGGGGATTGAAATCTGATCGAACAATAGGGGTAGGCGGAATGTGGATATTATTTGAACAACGAAGGCTATATGGAGCTGAATCAGAAATAAACATAGGAGTTTTCCGAAGAGATTTTGGAAGATTGCCGTGAAGTTGATCAAAGACAAAAGAAGCACAAGAAATAATGTAAATAGACCGTAGACTTAAGAGCTGTGTTGGTGAAGAACGGTTGGTGTCCATAACCAGACACCGTGCTTTATTATACATGACGGAAAGTGACCGCAGCGTAGACGGAAAAGTAGACATCCATACAATGGGGCAATAAGAAACATATGACTGGACAAGACAGAAAAAAAAAAGTTTCAGAATAGATCCAGGAAATGTATATCTAAGTTTTCGAATGATACCCAAACTCCGTGAGACCTTAACCCTAATCATGGCTACATGGTTTCTGAATGAAAGGTTCTCATCAAGCAGGATACCACGTGCCAATAAAAACGTGCCAAATTCTAGCCTAGTTTTCACCTTCCAACTTTAAATTGAGAAGATTCCTCAAAGACAGAAGGCTTTGTATGCGAATTCTCCCAGGAAACTAGTTCTCATCGAGAGCTATTGAAAATTTGTGGTTTGTCTGTAAATTTAATTGAACAGACAGTGAATTTGTGGTAAAAAAGTTTCAATCAGGGCTGGTTACACCTTAGGAAACTCCTTAAGTGGCAAAATTGATCAAGTGACTGTTTTGAGTGGATTTTTGGGGTTTTCCAAGCAGGTAAACTAGAAATTTTAAGGGACTACTCTTTACTCATCTTTAAAAAGAAAAATTTTGATCAGCCTAATCGAAAAAATAGAATTCGTACTTTCTAATGATGTCAGTTTCATTAAAACTGAATATCTCTATCTTGGGTAGAAAACAAGAGAAGTTAAATGTTTTTTTCCCAAGATATCCGGGAATGTTGTTGTCGGATTCGGATATTCGTTTATTCGGATCTCTTATCAAAGCTCAACAAGTTATGGCAAGACTGTCCAATAAATCCCAAGTAGTTTCTCCAGAAAAAAAAAAAGTTAACGGCGGACGAGATAGAAATATCCCTTAAGATATCCAATCTCCCTAAACAAAAATAAATTTAACAAATTAAACCAGTTTTTTAGTTGATAATGCTCGACAAATAATTTGTCGACTACCCAGAGCTATTAATAGTAGTGCTCGATACTCAGCGGTATCGGGTATCGATTGTCTTCAACAGTTAATACTTTCGGTACACAAATATTAGCCTTCTAGACTTAGAAATAATTTTAGGTTTTCTATTAGATTCTCAGGTTCTTCCGTGGGAGCCTCAAGTTCTAAGGATTTTTCTGGTATTTTCTTTAAAGAATATGAAATGTCTTTTAAGTAAAAAAAAAGCTTTGGAGAGGTAGAACTCGGCTAGACCTCGCTTGTTTCTGCTTTTGACCAAAGGGTGGTTACTTCATTTACATGTTTTTCCAATTGTTGTCTAGGTGTATAGAATACTGTCCCTTCTAAGATGTGACTTTTTATCCCACTTCTTGTTAAAATTGTGGATTGTTGCTAACTCTGATCTGACACCTATCATTGACTCAGCTTAAACGTAGAACTGATTCTGTCGTATGGATATGATGCCTTTTTTGTTCGTTTTATTTCAGACCCTGTCTTTTCATGAGTAAAAAAACGTACCACTGGTCATTTTGACAAAATCACTTTCTTTTTAATAACTACATGTGTATACATTTGTATATATCTATGTTGGATTTCCTTATACGTCGAAAGAAATACATTGATGTTCTCAGCAACGTTTCCTAACGAAGTTCAAGAGTTGGCTACAGAATTTCTTAAAAATTATATCTTTGTTACTGTTGTTACAGTGGGTAGAGCATGTACGATCGTACTTCAAGAAGTTGTCGAGATTGATGCTAAGAGTCGAATCAATCGACTTCTCGAAATTTTGACAGAAAAAGGTGAAAATTTTTGGGAGGAGTTCCTGGGTAAAAAAGGATGCTAGTAATCATGGCCGTGTTCAGGGGTTTACCAAGTTTGAATCCCCTCCCCGAAATTTTTGACCGACTCATAAAAAGGTAATAAAAATGCATAAAAAAAAATTCTGTTGCGTTTTTTTTGTAAACCCCTCCGAACCAGCTGTAATATTCCTGCAATCTGTAGCAACAATTCAACGAAGTGGAATAAAATTGAATTTTTTAGAAGAAAATGAGGGGGAGAGAGAGGGACTTTTACTTTAAAAACTGATTTTCACAGCGCGTCAGGTATTACAGTCAGATAAAACTTACCAAATAAAAAAAAGGGAAAAACACAGACACACAGTGTCAGATAGACACTTGTCAGATTAAAACAACCGATCATCAACTAAAAACTGAGTCAATACAACAAATTCACTGATTAATAATGTTTACAAAAGCAGGAATGAAGCTGTTCCTGTATCTCTCGTGGATTAGTGGGAGAGGTTCAAGGATGGGGACTTTCTTTGAGTTGGGTCTTTGAGGTCGGGATCTTAAAGGTTGAAAGGGCGGGCGAACAAATCTTGGAAACGGGGGTTTGTCATTGCTTTATTGCCAAACCGGGTACACAGGAGGGGTCTTCTCTCTGATAGGGTAGTGAGCTGGAAATACTTAAGAAGAAAGTGATACAGGAGTTTACCTTGACCATAGATAATTCGCAATGCTTGCTTCTGGACTGACCCTATTGAATAAGATTGGGAAGTAGTTAAACCAAAATGTCAAACCGGACAAGAATATTCAAGAACAGGGCGAATGAAACTTGTATAAATTCTTAAAAGGTGGAATGCAGGACTAGAAAACTTGAAGAAAAATTTGAGCCTAGAAAGTGCCAAATTAGCTTGCTTTGTGGTGTTAGTATCGTGTACCTCCCACTTCAGATAGCTCGAGATACCGAGTGATACCGAGGTGTTTGCACTGCTGGACGAACATCTCCGTAGGGATTGGTTGCTTGAATGAAAGTGTACTCTTCAAGAAACTGATAGTCATGATATTTGAATTTTTGGCATTCACAGTCCTTCTAGAAAGGCTAATTGCCCTCCTTTAACTTTTGTCGTGTAAAAAGAGTGTTAAAAGTTCCGATTTACAGTTGAATGAGCCCCCTCCAAAGCTTATACTACCATCCCTTCTATAAAAATCCTTGTATGCCCTGGGCTCCTGGGGGTAGTATTATCCCTGGAATTTTTGCAATATGATCTTTTATCTATTTTGAACAAAACTGGTACGTAAAATTTTTTATTGGAGGTATTTGGAGTAAAGAGGGTTAGTAGGGGGGGGGGGGTTCGCCCTCGGATCACTTTTTACTCTTTAAAAGGGAAGTAGAGCTTATAATTACTAATCATTTGAGTTCCCTCCAAAGTTTATACAGCCACCTCTTCCATAAAAAAAAAACCTTATATGCACCCAGGGCATAACTTAAAGCACTAACCCTTGGAATCTGGAGGGGGGTTGTTGACCCCGTAGTTTTTTTTATCTGATGATTGAATTATTAAAAAAAAATGACTCAAAATTTGTATTTTATGGGTTAGGGGAAAAAAAGGTGTGGGAGGGGGCTAGTGTTGCTCTCTGATCACTTTTGACTCTTGAAAAAGGACAATAAAAATTCGGATTTACAATCCAATGTGCCCCCTTCAAGGTTTATATGACCATCTCTTCCTTAAAAATCTTATAAGCCCCTGGGACATAATTTCCAACATTTGCCCTGGGGTTCTTGGGGGCTGTGATATCCCTGGAGTTTTTGGTATGTGATCTTTGGTCTATTTTGAACAAAATGGCTATATAAAAATTTGACTGCATGAATTAGGGGAAAAGAGAGTGGGGGGGGACTAGTTGTCATTAGATCCCTTTTGACTCTTAAAAATAGAATTAGAACTTTCAATTTCTAATCATTTGAGTCCCCCCTGGAGTTTGTGCAAGCGACTCCTTCTATAAAAAAAAACCTGTGTGTGTTTTTTTTTTTTTTTTTTTTTTTTTTTTTTTTTTTTTTTTTTTTTTTTTTTTTTTACATAATTGTTGGGACTGTTTCAAATGAGCTAGCTATCTCATAATTTTGATTAGATACAATTTAGGGAAAGTGTGGGGAATGGGGGGGGGTAGATTTTCTCCTCATTACTTTTTACTCACAAATAACTAGAACTTTAAATTTCCAATCAAATGAGCCATCTTTGAAGGTCATACGGCCACCCTTTACGTAAAAACCTTATGTTTTTCCAGCACGTAGCTTAAAACTCTTGCCCCCAGCTCTGGGTGTAATGTTGACCCCAACATTTATGTTGTCTTGTGGTGAACGACAGTGCCTGCTCCAAAGCCCAGGGTTGATATTGACCCCAGAGTTTTTGTTATCTGATCTTTGAACTATTTTTAACAAAATGACTATCTCAAAATTTTCATTGGATGCAATTAGTGAAAAAAGGGCTTGGGGGCAAGTTGCCCTTCAATCACTTTAAACTCTTAAATAGGGCACTAGAGCTTCCAATTTACAATCAAATGAGCCCCATCCAATGTTTATACTACTTCTGTGATATGAATTACCTCTGGAAAAAAATAATAACAATAAAACATTGGAGTCTTATGGCTAATAGCCTTATGGAAGAATTTCTTATTGTTTAGTTCAACAGGGACTTTCAATGGGAAGGGTGGATCATGTTAGTGGTTGCCAAGAATACCAACATTTCTTTAGTTTTTGCAATATATTATTTCCTATTTTTTTGGAATTGTGCCCACTCTCTTATGCCTGTCCTGCTCCAAAATAAAATATTGAATGCGTGCCTGGCAAGGGTTATGTGTTTTTTATTAATATAATAGCAATTTTGAAGAAAGATTGGGATATATCAAACAGTTCATGATAAAGAACTGTAAGTAAAGAGAGAAGTGGCTGAGTAGTAACCAAAATTAAGAACAGAGTTTTGAAACAATACATGCATCATAAGAACTGAACTTTAATGCTGATTTAAAATATACATAGTTCTCGAAGTTTAATGTTACCCAGGAAAAGTTACATTCCTGAGAAAACTTTACTGATTTTTGAAAAAGGGGTAAGTAGCTCCAAAACTTCAAAGTATCTTAATAAAAAAAATCTCATAATGAGATTCAGCATATCAGAGAACCCTGTTGTAGAGATTTCGAGCTCCTATTCATAAAAACATGGAATTTTGTATTTTTGCCTGAAAAAAGATTATAGGTGTGTGTTTACTTGTTGTTTTTATGTTTTGCTTCTTTCCCATGGATGTGCGTATTGATAGAGGGCTCACTTAGAAATATTCATTGGAAATACTAAGCTCTCATGTCCTTTTTTTAACCAAAAAGATTGGATGATAGCTAGCCCCCTTCAACTCCCCCCCCCCTCTTTGAAGTCGTCTGATCAGAACTTTATCGTCATTTTGTTCAGCATAGTTAAAACCTCCAATAACTTCATTTGGTGATAAAATGAATCCCCAAAGTTTCTGGGGAAAAGGCTGTAAGTTACAAAGTTTAATTGTTTATGTATAGTATTCATTATTTGGAAGTATATAGACATTTTGGTTGAGGGCATTTGGAATTTTCTGCCTGGGAAATTTTTCGTGGTGATAATTTTCTAGGGGTGAGCTTTCCATGGAAAATATTTACACTGGGGATTCCTGCACGAAATTCTTTTGTCACTTTGCCTTTGCTGACTAAATTTAGCATATGGATATTTTCCAGGGGAGATTTTAAGCGTGATTGGAATTATCTGGAGGATTTTTTCATGAGATGGGGGGATCTAACATGGTAGAAATTCTCCATATGAGAGTTTTCCATGGGAACAACTTTCAACTGTGATTGGAAGATTTTCAGGAATATTTTTGGAGGGGGTTTTCTGATAAGATTTGTAAAAATATTTAAACCAGACATAGCTTAAAAAAAATTAGAGGGGCAATCTCATTGTCATATAATGGCAACATTCATTTATTTTTGTCTTAAAAAGGGATAGGAGGGAGGACTGGGCTCTTCCCTGATCCTAAATGTGGGTGCCCATGTTTGAGTTAGCTAATAATGAAAGAATTTTTTTCAAGACCTATTCATATATTTAGGTAGTTTTAGATAGCTCCCAGGTCCCCCTCACTTACATTGAAGTGAGTATTATCTGCTCAACCGACAGGGGTGTCATGAAGAGGCTATCTTCACTCATTGTCGCCTGGTTTTGCTAAAATTATCTTTTTTCTGTGCCAAAAACGAATTGGGGAAAATGTTCTTTTTCTCTATATATCCAAATTTACGACAAAGAGAACATCTTCAAGAATTACAAACATAGTATAAAAAAAACTACCAATAATCTAAAAACTAGCTTAAGCAATAATTAATTTTAATATCCATAAAAACTCAAATTTTTTAAACTAATATAGAAAATTTTAAACAAATAATTTAGTATCTGTCAAGTCGAAAAATTATAGCTTGTTCTAATGAATAAATGCACATTTGTCGTTATAACATTATGAAAACCATAAAAAAAAAAATCAAACATCATAATTCATGTCTTCTCTTTCTCGTTTAATTCCCCAGGCATCGGTGACACACTCTTTATTTGCAACAGATAGTTCCGCCAAGTTCATTGTCTGTGGTTGACCTGTTGAGCTACCAAGCTTAACTACTGCTCTGGGAATATTTTGGGGTTGCCCAGAAAATCCCATAGTTTGTGTTGTCATTTTTGAAGGCCCTGGAGGTTTTATAACAACACCAAAGGGTGTTCGAAGGGTAGTAGCAACAATTGGACGGGATTGCAGTGGAGTTTGTGTCAAAGGTAAGGATTTTATAGCAACAGGCTGTCCCAAACTAGGAGCAATTCCAGACCTTTTTATAGGTTTCAATTTATAATTGCACGCCGTTAAACAGTATCTGTCAGCTGGAAGTCTTAAACCACAGTGAGCTTTAACAGGGGGTAATGGAAGTGCATTCTTTGTTTTTGCACTATCCATAAGAACCTCTCTGGGTGGAGGAGTTGTAAAATCTTTCTCTGCATGAAGTGCAACAGCAAGCCTAACATCTTCAATATCTATATTCTTCTTGTTGGCATGATTTGAATAAATTTTTGAATCATCAAGCATTGATGTCACATATTTATAAACAAAATCCAGGAGCTGGTTGACTACACGAGGATCATATTCTTGCACGCCTAGTTCTTTAATCATCGATGAAATCACCAATGCATCTTTAGGAAGACAAGTTTTGAAGGTTCTTTGCTTGAATGTTTCATTTCGCGTTTCCAGCATAAATTCTTCAAATGTAATATTTTCCATATTCTGATCTTTTTCTGTAAAGTACTCTCCTATGCTTTCTAAAAGGATAAATTCTTACAAGTTTTTACGTGTGTACAGCTCTAAAGTTATCTAGTAACTGATGCAAATTACAGATGAATCTCATTACAAGTTCTTGTGGCACCGCCTACTTTTGAAATTTTTTTCCAATTACTGCACAATAAGCGGAAATTCCCCAGTCATAGCGGACGGCTGTACAACCGAATGGCTGTACAACCGAATCTCATTACGTCAGCAAATTCCTGGGGAATCTTTCGCCTGATTTTTAATTGTCATCTTTCAAAGTTTGGCTTAAGAAAATCTTTATTCAAACGGCTATAAGTTTTCAGTTTAATATCATTGTATGTGTTTCACAAATAATATTTAATTTTTATCAATGTATACGTTTATGGGCCTTTAAGCTTGTAGACTTCAAATCTGACACTACAATTTTAATATAACAGTATAATATAAAAATGAACTAAGTAGATTTTTTACAAAAATTGTTTTATCATCATTGAAGTTAGTTTTTCAGGATTTCTTAGGCTATTGATTATAAATGTGATAATAAATTTTGGAATGTAAAAGTTAAAATATGCTACTGCTTTTTTGATGACTGCTCCCGCCATTTTCTACTATTTTATTAATCTTAATTGTTATTATTGTTGATGTTAATATACGAGAATTACTCTTAACTAAATACACATTCGATAGAAATTTGTAACTAAATCTTTGATTTCAATCTCTTAGTGTTTTATTTTCTTTTTTTGTGCTTTAGGCTTCTTATCTTTGTCTTTGTTCTTTCATCTTCTGACTTCGGCTATTTTGATTCTCTGTCTTTATGTTCAGTCACTTTTTTAGTTTGATTTTATGCATGTGTTTTCTCTGTTCTCCATGGCTTTCAGTTTTAGTTCTGTTTTAAAAGCTTTTGTAGTATCGCTTTTTTTTTGGTACTTTTAAACTAAACCTGTTGTAGCAAAGATGGTTTAGCAAAGACCTTTGCTGAGGTGTCTGCGCTTGCTTCACTGGTTAGAAGTTTATCTTTCATTATTGTTGGGACTGTTTATTACAGCCAGTATTGTCTGGGAAATCACACATTTGGACGAAGTCCCAGCCTCTATACCCAATATCTCAAGATCCATATGGTTTTCCTATCTTTTAACTATTTTTGCCGTTATTTTTCGGTGTCTCGATTTTTTTGGCATTTTAACCATTGAGTCCCCCTCCTCCTCCAGACATTAACAATCCTGCATTTTAAAGCCACCTAAATCTGAATTTTGTTTTAATTTTAATTTTTCATAATTTCAGAAATATGTAACAATTTTCAGTTTCCAATAAATTTTAGTTATTTATATTTTCTGGAATCGTTTTTTTAAAGCTGGGCAATTAAAGAGTAACATTGAATAATTTGTTTATGCTTCTGTCAATATCTTCAAATAAAAAAAGAATATTCCAAGCAGGGACTATTTCGTTAGATCCGTAGTTTCATGCCGCTTGTTGTTATAAAAACTTAATCTAAAGGATCTTTCAAAGCCACTATTCCTCTAAAAGCAAGATAAAAAGCATCTTGGTATTCTTCTTTTTTAGAAGTCACCTATGACGTCATTTTAACTATGCCCAATTATCTCAGCTATTCTACGCAGTTGTTCCTGTTATTGTATACGCACTAATTTATATGAAAAGAATTTGTACTTATCAGTTATATCGTAAACACTATTGATCCCGATTGATGCGAACATGACTCAAGAAACTGGTCAAGCATTTTCTTTATACCACACAATTGGCTTTGGCTTGGTTGGAAAATAGATTGTAGCTATATTGTCTTTATGTATTTGTTGGTATTTTGGTTTGGTTAGGTTACGTATTTAATAGATGCTATGCTCTAACCCACATCCGCCGCCCCCCCCGTAACTTGCAAATATATAGCCTAAATTGGTTTCTAAACAATCATATTTTAATATTTTGTTTGGTTTCATTAGCATTAATCAAATTTGACTTCCCGAGTGTTTTAATATATCAAACAGTTCGCGGTAACGAACTGTAGTAAGGCGCGTTCCGGCTCAATAGTAAGCGAAACTAAAAAACGGAGTTTTGATACCAATAGTTACATCAAAAGAATTGCATTTTAATGTTGATTTTGAATATATAAGTTTCATCAAGTTTAGTTTTACCCATCAAAAGTTACGAGCCTGAGAAAATTTGTCTTATTTTAGAAAATAGGAGGAAACAACCCCTAAAATTCATAGAATCTTAACGAAATTCACACCATAAGATTCAGTGTATCAGAAAACCATACTGTAGAAGTTTCAAGCTCCTATCTAAAAAAAATGTGGAATTTTGGATTTTTTTGCCAGAAGGCAGATCACAGATGCGTGTTTATTTGTTTTTGTTTTTTTTTCCAGGGGTGATCGTATCGACCCAGTGGTCCTAGAATCTTGCGAGAGGGCTCATTCTAACAGAAATGAAAAGCTCTACTGCCCTTTTTAAGTGACCAAAAAATTGGAGGGCAACTAGGCCCCCTCCCACGCTAATTATTTTCCCAAAGTCACCAGATCAAAATTCTGAGATAGCCATTTGTTCAGTGTAGTCGAAACACCTTATAACTATGTCTTTGGGGACAACTTACTCCCCCACAGTCTCCAAGTCCCAAGGAGGGGCTCCAAGTTACAAACTTTGACCAGTGCTTACATATAGTAATGGCTATTTGGAAGTGTACAGACGTTTTCAGGGGGATTTTGTGGTTGGGGGGAGGAGTTGAGAAGAGGGGGATATGTTGGGGGAACTTTCCTTGGAGGAATTTGTCATGGGGGAAGAAAATTTTCATGAAGGGAGCGCAGGATTTTCTAGCATTATTTAAAAAAAAAACAATGAAAAAATAAATATGAAAAAGTTTTTTCAACTGAAAGTAAGGAAAAGCATTAAAACTTAAAACGAACAGAAATTATTACGTATATGAGGGGTTCACCTCCTCCTAATACCTCGCTCTTTACGCTAAAGTATTTTTAGTAATTTCAGCTATTTATTCTACGGCTTTTGTGATTCAGGGGTCATTCTTAAGAAATCGGGACAAAATTTAAGCTTTAATGTAAAGAGCGAGGGACTGACGAGGGGGTGAACCCCCTCATATACGTAATAAAAACATGAAAATACAGAAGTTCGTTACGTAAGCTAATTTTTAAGCTACATATGTCTTTTAGTAATAAAAAAATTCGTAAAAAATTAAAAGTTCCATTTGCCTTTTTAAGTAACCAAAAAATCGGAGGGCAACTAGGCCTCTTCTCCCGCTCCTTTTTTTTATCAAAATCATTCGATTAAAACTATGAGAAAGCCATTTAGCCAAAAAAATAAATATACAAATTTCGTGTTAATTGTTCATCTGCGGAGAGCCAAAATCGAAACATGTATTGATTCAAAAACGTTTAGAAATTAAATTAAAAAAAACAAGTTTTTTCAACGGAAAGTAAGGAGCGACATTGAAACTTAAAACGAACAGAAATTACTTCGTATATGAAAGGGGCTGCTTCCTCATCACCGCCCTGCTCTTTACGCTAAAGTTTTCTACTGTTTTAAAAAGTAGAGTTAAAAGAAAGAGTCAAACTAACTAAACTAAAGTACATAATATACTAAAGTACTACACTAACTAAAGTACATAATATACTATTCATCATATATACAATTTGAGGTTTTTTTAAACTTGAATATGTCTCTTTACAACTTGCTCTTATAGCGATGAAAATGGAAGCTGTTGTCTTTACAAAACTTTGGGATCGGGATTTTGAAATCCCGTTCCTTCGTTTTTATTCTTTGTTATGAGCGGCCAGTGTTGTTTGTGGAATTATCTAAAGGCCTTTTATTTCCTTTTTTCAAGAGTTGGAGCTTAGGGCCGTAATTTGCTATGGGGCAGGGGGCAACTGCCCTTCCCAGATCTCGGTTTGACCCCCTCTCCCAGACGTCAGTTTGCCCCCCTCCACGTGCTGAAATTTAGTTTTTTCCAAAAAATTTGTCAAAACTAAGATAAACCTGCATAATTAGCATCAACAGAAACAGATGAGTTTTTTAGTACATAGTTACCTTTATAGTACTACAAGTTACCTTTATATAGTACTATAAAGTGCCTTTATGCTACTTTTAAGGTTCTGAATAGTACCTTCATGGTACCAAACGGCTTATTTTTTAGTTTTTACTGTCATTTTCACTTGGTTTGGGAAAATTGGCTCCAACTTCGCCTCCCCCCTCCAGGATTTTGACGAAATCACGCCCCCTGTTGGAGTTGTTTGTTATATAATTATATGCCCTGGTGTGCACAGGTCCAAACTGTTAAGAGGAAGGAATTGTTTATACATGCTGTTGCCTAAATTGAAAAACTGCATCCTTTATGTGTCATCACATGTTTCTTCTAGGATTATTCACCCTATGCGACCTCGTCTCCAAAATAACCCTGGGTTGTAAGTGTATCTTAAATACTGCTAAATTTGGGGTATCTTGACGATTTTAATGGTCTTGGTTTTACTTTTGACGAATGAATTGTACAAAAAAAATGTAAATTTGTAACTTTTAAGTACTTATTTAAGTAATTATTTCGAATTTAGGTACTAAATTTCTCTTGTGACTTATATTATTAATTTAGTTATTAATTATTGTGACTTTTTTCCATTGCATTTTTGTAAGTATAATTAAGAGCCCTCCTCCCCTAATACTAGTGACTTCATTATCTTTTATAATTGATATTTTCAAAGTAAACCTTTTTATGATACTGATGACAAGATTTTAACTGAGTAAATCTAGATGTCTAGAATATTGTCTGGTCTAGAATATTGTTATATTCTAAGTTAAATTATTAATCTTCCTTGTATTGGATTTTATAGGTAACAGGCGAAGACCTTCCTAGTGGAATTGATTCTTTTGATCCTGCCAGATGGCGTTCAATAATATTAGCTAATATAAAGAAATCTGAATATACCCAACCTACACCTGTTCAGAAGTGGGCAATTTCAGTCATTTTGAAGAAAAGGGACTTAATGGAATGCGCAGAGACCGGCTCTGGAAAAACCGCAAGTTCATGAAACTATGTAATCAGTTAAATATGAAAGGGATTTGAATAACTGCGAAATTACGGTAATTTTATAGAATGTTAATTAATTTCTAATAATAATTACATAGAAATCGGAAAGACTAATAAGAAATGGAACTTTGTGGCTTTGTTCTTTGCATGTTCTTTCCTTGAAACATTCCCATAAACTATAAAACACAGATATCTACAAGTTTTAACTCTTTCTGTGGTACTATTACCTACTCTTGATTTTAGATCTGTTTCAATTGATGTTATTCTAGAAAATACAATATAATTGGTCTTACTGTAATTATGTGTTAAATAATTCGAATCCGGCCATGACACAAATTCATTGAGAACGGTTTCTTTTTTTTAAACAAAGAAAGTAGACTTTCAGATGCAACAAACAAAAGTGTGTGTCATCTGCAAATAGAAATATGTTAGCTTCAGTTAAATAATATTTTATTTGGTCAACATAAATAAGGCAAAACAGGGCTCCCAATACTGCAGTGCCTGCTCATTGTTTAGGTAAGGTTTAATGTATGTATTCGGAGCTGAAATTTAGGTTAGATTCGGTTTCAATTTTACAAGATTATAAGAAAAAAAAATTATTCAGTTGCCCGTCGGTTGAAATGTCCTGCTGTGAATTTGGGTTTTTCCCAGAGATTAGATAATCCAAAGAATGTATGTAACTTACAAGAATGGAACTCGGTGCTAGTGTCGAAAATAACGTCAATGCTATCTAGCTTATGGCGTCTCATGAAATTTTTTCAAGTTTTGTAATCAGTGAAGATGTTTAAAGTAGAATAACCAAGGCCCAGTGTGCTTCTTTTTGCAATTTAAAAAGTTTGAAAGAATAGGAAGATAAGTTTGGGAGCCAAGATTTGAATATTCAAAGCTACAGTAATGACAGTAGTCAAGAATGGTTCTAAAATATGGGTGCTTGGCTAGACGGATGAGGATTCGTGGGGTGTTTTCCACAATTGGCTCCGAACTCTTTTAGGTACCCACCTGACTGACCGTATTTCTAACTTTAATGTATAACGGAATAATGTGGGTTCTATCCCGCTTTCTAGGGCTGTAATGAGAGGAAGGTTGAGATGGGACACGATTTGCGGATGAAGGAGGACAGATTCTCAAAGAGCGTCTTTGTTGGCCAATCATTTGTCAATCGAAATGCAGGTCGTCCCCAAATGAGATGACAAGAGGCTGTAAGAACGTATCTAAGGAACTGGGAACTTATTAGTAGGGTGTAAAGAATGAGATATGTAATCGGGCTTCATTAGAAACTGAGAACCAACACTTATTACTAATATTTAATTTTACAAATCACGGCAAGTAAATTAATTTACTTGTGTATCTTACTTAAGTATTTTTAACTTAAGAACGGGTGACCGAATCTTAATGAAATTTGATATTTAGAAGGAACTCGTGTCTCAGAGCTCTTATTTCAAATCCCGACCAGATCTGTTGACATTAGAGGGTTGGAGGGGGAAACCGGAAATCTTGGAAAACGCTTATAAATTTCGTAGACACGTGATTGACATAACCGGACTGGATCCGCTCTCTTTGGAGGAGTTAGGGGGTAGGGTTCAGTTCTTTGGCGAGTTTGGTGCTTCTGGACGTGCTATGACGATGAAAATTGGTAGGCGTATTAGGGAGCTGCACATATTGACTTGATAAAGTCGTTTTCCCCGATTCGACCATCTAAGGGTCTGAAGGGAGAGGAGAAATTAGAAAAAATTGAGGTATTTTTAACTTACGAGTGGGTGATCGGATCTTAATGAATTTTGATATTTAGAAGGACATCTTAACTCTGAGCTCTTATTTTAAATCCCGAACGGCATTAAGCCTCTGATTTTCCTTTTAAAGCAATCTATTGATTCTTAGAATTTTGCTAGAGCTCATACCACATGAGCTTTTGGCTCTTCCGACCTCGTCACAAGTGCCATATGAGCTCTTAGCTCTTGTTTTATGTTTTTTTAATGCTTTTTTTCTTAATGTTTTCCGATTTCTTAGGAGGGAGTCAAACTTTGATTATTTTTTAATGAATTTTTGTTATGCTCCTTTTTCTTAATGTTTTTCAATTTCGCGGGAGGGAATCAATCTTTGATTTTATTATGAATTTCTTTTTTAATCTTTTCCTTCGGTATGTATAGCAAACTGTTCCCGTTTTTCTCGAGTCTACGGCAAGTGGCGTATCATTTGGTTCCGATACTTCGAGCCGTTTTGGTGGATCTGATGTTTTAGTGTTAGTAGATCTCAAAGATTTAGAAACTTAATATTTGAAAACTAAGATTGCATTTGGTTAGATATATATGCCTTGGGCTGTTTTTAGGGTTCAATTGCAGTAAATTTTTTTTTGGTGGGGAGAGGGGTCATTCCAAGATGCACGTTGTGGGTCACTTAGCTAAATTACGAGGGATGGTTTGCGGGCCTTTTGACTATTGTGTTATTTATGTTGATAGGGGATACAAAAAAGTTTATTTATATATATTTTAACTTGAATGTCCGAAATCTGGTCAATGTCAACATTCACCAGTGAATGTCCGAAGTTCATTTTTCGCTCCTTGGATTCAATTAGGTTTGTGAGTTGTCAGCAAAGAATAATTACAGATACATAAGCTGAACTCATGTTTAGCTTTAGCTTCATTAAAACGTAAGCGATGATCGAACAATCAATAGTCGTAATGTTTTCTGCTTCAAAGTAGCTGGACAAATTAATGACAAAATAAATTTAGCGGGCACATCCATCACAGACCCCGACAAAGCTGTTGAAGAACGCCATGCACATCCTCTAAATTATGGGATCTCTTGTAACCTAATGGATCTCTTGGAAGAAATATTACTAGACACAAACAACTGTGCCAAAGGTTAGAGGAAATTGCGAGAAGTGGAGGATGATGTAAATCAACCTGCTGATTCACTGGGACAACAGCCTCGGTTAGAAGACAAGCGACAATGAGAATCATTATGTTAAAGCCTGCCGTGTAGCCATGAAGGGGACCGTCAGCGAAGCTGCATATATATATATATATATATATATATATATATATATATATATATATATATATATATATATATATTGCGCAAATTACCCTCCTAAAGAAAATAATAATGCAATTTCAGGCAAAAAAGCTTAAGCCAAGCCTATTTCAATAAAGCAAACAGAAAAAAAATAAAGCAAAAAAGAAACTGGGAAAGGTAAAAAATTAAAGTCAATAAGAATAAAAAATTGATGCAAAATGCAGAACTATAAAAAAGACAATTTTTTTTTTTTTTTTTTTTTTTCTTAGACAAACAGTTTACTTGTACAAAATCTCTTGATACGGGTTTGATTACTCCCAAAAAAATAAGCTTTTTAATAGGTCTCCAGAAACTGCATCTGCTTGTCTTCCTAGATTTGTCGCTCAGCATTCGTTATCCCGGCTATTAAAAGGCGGTACATTTTCTTCATAGAAATATTGAACGTGAGTGGATTGCCAAAATGTTCCACGAAAATAAGTAGACTGAATTAAAAAAAAAAAATGCTTACACCGCTTACTAGTAGTAATTTATTTAGTTCACATTTTTGAAATGTTTTGATTTTTTTAAACAATTCGTAATTATAATAAATCATTGTTTAGGCCAACATTTTTTTTTTCTGCTATAGAATATGGACGGCCATGCCTTGAGTTTGGACAGCCATGGGCGTATGTAGGGGGTTAGAAAGAAATCCCGAATTTCTTTCAATTTCTGGGTACTTTCCATTCAAATTATCAAATTTTTGATCCCCCCCCCCCTCTCCAGAAAAGATCAAATCCAGTGTGTGCGTCTATTGACGGCCTAAGATGTTTTTCCCTTAATAAATCTCGAATATTTAGTTTAAGCTCGTAATTATTTTGAGTAATTGGTTCGATGGATGTTTTTAATTTTCTCTGTCTCTCTCCTCTGTCCTCGTTGTCTCTGTCCTCGACATTCTATTGCTATCCAATCTGCTCTCGTTAATTTTTTTTTCTACGGCACGAAAAGAAAGTTTTATCCATTTTCCTTCGATTTTGAACTTGTTTTATCAGATGATATTTTAAAAATCTCAATACTGGCCAAGGGTTTATTATAGTTGTAAATTCTTCCTTGTGTAAAAAAAGATTTTGATTTCTTTATCTTTTCAGACTGGGAGAGCCTTAGAAGTCCAGATCGAAGCTGACGAAGAATGGTCCTAAGTTGCCTTTCACCGGTTTAAGTTTTTCCACTTGTTAAGTTCATTTTGAGTGTTCATTATTATCTGATAATTTAAGCCTTGATGTTCGAATTCATACTCGGAAGTGGTCATTAAGTTGTGTTGTACATTTTTGTAGCAACTGGAATCTTATAAATTTTATTTAATATCCTCAAAATTGTCATTTCCTTTATCTAAGCATGTTGAGGCGGAAGAATTCACATATTGACTAAAAACGAATTCATAAAATAATAGTAGAGCCTCAAGTATTTTCCAAGGTAATTCATCTATGAGTATTTACGTCCAAAGATAGAAATTACTAATGTGAATGAATACCAGTATCAAATAATACGGACATCTTATATAGTGCAAACTGGCGCTAATGTCGACCATAAATCCTAACTGCCATCTAGTGTTTGGCGTAAAGTCAGCTTTTTTCAGTGTTTTATAAAGCAAAATTGCCAGTGTAACTGGCAATGTTACTGTACTGTCTAATTTCAGTTTCTGAGAAAAACAATTCAAAAGCTTGAAAAGGTGGCAAGAGACACCAAAAGTTAGATGGTGCTTTTTTTCACGCAGTTTCTACTCTAGGTTGTTCATTCTCTTTGACTAATATATTAACAAAATATGTACATGCGAAAAAAAAAACAGTGTCAGCGCTTAGACAGCGTTCCCTAGTAACTTAGTTTAAAATGTAATTTGAAAGATTCTCATGTATTTTTTTAACTCAACAATTTGGTATATGTATTAATTGAAGCCATTAGCAGCAGTAATTATTGCAAAGTTGAATACTTTTAGACTTGATGCAAGAAAGGTCCTTTAATCTCTGGAACGTTTTTGGTGAAGGTGGAATTAAAGACGAGTCTTGGTTGTGACGTCGCTAGAAATTAGGGATAATGTCGTATTGATGAGTAAGAAATATCGTTGGTATGTTGTATTCACCTTATGCATGGTATATCATATCTTCATCTCGAATCTTATGAACCACGATTTTTTGGTATTTATAGAGAAAGTGAAATGCAAGGAGAATGTGTTAATTGTTTGCGATCATTTGACATAATTGGATGCTGCTCAAGGAAAAATGAACTAGTTAAAAATATTGTGAATCTGAAACTTTGGAGTCGCATAGCTGTGACTCGAAAGTTGGCTCCTGCTATGACTCCAAAAGCTGCGACTGTTCTTATTACTGGCTTGAAATTTCAGACAAGACAACAATCTCGTTCTGGGCTCTTTTTACGGATTGAAAATTTGGCAGAGCAACAAGAGTTAAAAAAAAAGAACTGGCTTCTCTTTTTAATAGAGGCTTAAGAGAATTCATGAAATGAAACGGAAGAGCATACAAAGGTACCACACAGTAAGCTCCTTTTGTCCATGCTCTGGCCTTCCAGGAGTCTGTTCGGGAATTTAAGGGGGATTTTAGTATAAACCAAAACGTACTCTATGTATCCAGGTTGCCAAACGGCATATCTGCAACATCTCAGAATCAATCAAGAGTAATATTTTGAAACTTTAATAAAAGTTTGAAGGGGATGTTGAACTTAAAGGCACTGTGCATCTCGGTTTTCAAAAGGGCGTATCTATATTATTTCAGGAAGTGCTAAGATTATTAAGTTACAATTTTAATGAAATGTCAATTGGGACGTACAACTAAATTAAAACACACCCAGAAAATTTAAGCAATAGAATAACAAAATTGACATAGAGTAGGACTGTCCTGTACTGGCGAAGTGGATTAGATCTCAGCTTAGTGACACGAGACCCAGAGTTTGAACCCAGCTCTGGTAATACATTGCGGGGCTAACCTAAGAACCTTAGTTGTCAAGAAGCGTCATTAATCCTATGTTGTAGCATATATACAGTAGGCCAAAAATGTACCAATTTCCAGAAGTATCGGTTTTTTGAAAGAATTGTCAAGTTATTACCCACGAACAGAAAATATAAAAAAAAAGAATCAAAAGTGTCACATTTGGCAAGGATTGCTTGCAAACTGAAAAAAAAAATTGCAAAGTCGTAGGACTTTGAAACTAATCAAAAATATTGTTCTTTGTACTTACTTACTTGTGGCGGGAATTAGGCGTTTCTACTTCGCCCGGCATCGATGGTCTCCTTCTTTTTTTCCCAAATGAACCTGGTAGAAATTTTGAGATAGGCATTTTGTTCAAAATAGTCGAAATATCATATAAAAGGTCTTCGGGGTTGGAATAGCCTTTCAGAACCTGGGGACGAGGGTTGTAAGTTATACTCCGAAAGCATAAAAGGATTTTATGGAATGGGTGGCCCTATAAACTTTGGATAGGGCTTGTTTGATTGGAAATTGGAAGTTATATTGCTCTTTAGAAGAGTCGAAAGTGTATTGGGGATATCACGACCATCGTTTTCCAAAAACAGACAATGTTTTTGTTAAACTGAAAATATTTTATCTTGACTCCTGGAAGGTTATCCTCCCCAGATTAAACTAAAAATATTATTATCTTGTATCGATAGACAACTATGCCATCAATTTTCTATCTTTGAAAGGATGCATTGTAGGTTATTGAGCTCTAAAGCACAATCAGCAGAAGATAATTGATCGCAATAGGTTTCAATTAGTGTTTTTAAACCCAATTCAATACTTGTCTATTGAACGCCAAAAAGTACAAAAGCTAATTGTGATAAGTTTATTGAATGCAGGGCATGTATCTTAAGTTTCATAATTGCATTAAGAAGAGGCAACTTTTGGCCCGGAATTCGGTTTTATTACTTTGATCCCAATTATGATAATTGTGAGGAAGACGTATCAAGCTATGGCATCCCGTACCTGTTTGGCTATGAAAGAGTACGAACGGAAAACTTATTATAACTATATTAACTGTGATCAATTTTGCTTATTGCAACTTCTTTTTCCTTGCATTTTTTTTTCATTTGATGACTATATCGTTATCGCTAATATATAAATATTTACACGGCAAGTTTTATCTCCCCCCCCCCAGCGGGGGCATCAGGGGAGGGGGCTGTGCCCCCACTCTAGATTTTCAAAGATGCTTGTGAACATATTTTAAATAGGCATGAACATATTTTGAATAGTCATGTCCATACCGTTTACATATTTTGAATAGTTATGTCCAAACACAGCCCCCAGAACAAGTGCTGTAAGTTTGGCTATTTGTTAGCTGTTTACCTGTAGTATTTGTTGTTGAGAAAGGTACACATGTTTGGCCTTATCTTTCCAAAAAGACAAAAGGCATTCAGGTGAGCCTTTCAGAGACGGTAGAGGGGAGTGTTGAACTAAAACAAAACATATTATATGTGTACGGGCGGTCAAAAGGACATAACTCAGGAATGACTAAGTGTATTAATTTGGAACTTTCAGGAAATGATAGTGACAAGAGCGCCGGCAGAAAATTTTCCAGGGAGGGGTCATAGACGCCAAAATAGCAGTGGTGGTTGGATGACAGGGAATATATTTCAGGATTTTTTCGGAGGAATAAGTTTCTTTTAAACATTTTTAGGAAAAAAACTCAAATAAAAAGAGTATTTAAATTGCTTGCAAAATGAAAAAAACACGGTAAATATTAAACGACAAGGATTCCACGCAAAGGGATCAATTTATTTAACCAATAATACATTTAATTATTGTGCATTTAATCTGAAAATAATATCAAACTCAAACCAGAATTACTGAAAGACTTATCGCTTCCATAGATTATAACAGGACAATTTTCCCCCTCGAACTTAAATCCCTTAAGTATTCAGACATTAAAAAAAAATAGAATAGCGAAAGAAAAATTAAATTTAAACTTACTATCCAGCTGTCAAATTGACCCACTTTCTTTTTATTGTCCTATTCCCCTAAATAAAATGAACAGGTTGGAAAAAAAATTCGTCACAAGAGAATCTTATCAAATAGTTCGTGATAAAAAACTAGAAGTAAAAAGTGACTTGGGCCAATGTTCACCAAAACTAAAAATGGAATTCTCAAGAAAATTGCTACACCGGCAGTATTGGTTTGTATGCTGATTCTAAATATATAAAATTCTTTCAGTTTATTGTTACCCACTCAAAGCCAAAAATCGGAGAAAATTTGCCTGATTTTTGAAAAAAAGGGAAACATCCCCAAAAAAGCAAGCGATTTTATTGAAAATGCCTTTATTAGATGCATCATATCAGAGAACCACACTATAGAGGTTTCAAGCTCCAGTCTTCAAAATTTGGAATTCCGTTTTTTTTTTTTTAGAAGAAAAACATGATCAATGTATGTTTATTTGCTGTTTTTCCCAGGGGTGATTGAATCGAACTTAAGGTCCAATATAATTGGGAGGGAACTAATTCAAATGTAAATTTAAAGTTCTTTTTTAAGTGACCATACAGATCGGACCAGGTGAAAGTATTGTTTTCTGCAAGGTCATGCATAGGCTTTTGCCTAACATTGGGTTGGAATTGTAAGAGTCGAGCATGATCCTGGGCTGAGGAAAGAATAGCTTTCCGACTCTGAAAAGCTGAAACCTATTGAGCTAGGACGTCTTCAGCCAAAGCTCAACTTCCCAGTAAATGAGGTAATCCAAGCATAGAGTTGCGGAATGCGGAATGCGGGTTATTACTGATTGTGTAACTGATGTGTTTGATTGAGAATCCTTTTTCCTATCAAATATTTCAACTTTTCATGTTTATTTTCAAAAAAATCCCCATATATATATGTATATATATATATATATATATATATAATTAGTAAATAGCCCCAATTTGGCAAAGTCTTACTATGAATGTACGTGCCTTCTATGAATGGCTAAATCACAGCACTAGCTATTTCTTTTTGTGAATGGGCACTTTACTTATATTCCTTTATTAGGATATTATATGGTTGGGGCATTGTTTTAGGCAGATGAAATATAAATGGTGCATATTTTTCTTGGAAGTAAAGCTGTATAAAATTATTAAATTCTCCCTTTTGAATATACATATATTTTCAATTGGCCAAATGTAGATGGAAGCACGAGTTTTGAATGCTTAGGCTATATAGTCTAACGCTGACCTGAATTTCATATGATTGATTTGATTGAGAATCCTTTTTTCTATCACATATTTCAACTTTTCATGTTTATTTTCAAAAAAACCCCATATAATATATATATATATATATATATATATATATATATATATATATATATATATATATATATATATGTGTGTGTGTGTGTGTACAATGAACACTTCCCCTATTATTCGATATCTTTCTCTAATAAATTAAAATACTGCCTCCAAAGTGTGACATATAACAAGCCTATCATTCCATGACTAGTATCAAAATACATATTCTACGTAATTAAAAACCTCAACTGTTAAAAACAAGAAAACAATGAAACGAAATCAGCACTAGACATTTGATTTGTTAGGAAATTTCAGTGTTTGATCAATAGAGCCACCTAGTTTCTTTTGACTGCTACGACCAGCAGCGAGTCTAGGCACTGCGTATTTAAAGCACTAAGAAATATCACAAGTATTACTTGTCTCTGAATAACGGTAACTGTCTCAAAAACACTTGCATTGTGTCAAAAGTTGCAAAGCTTATTCCGACCGAAATTGGCCCTTTTATCCAATTCATGCTCAGTCCCTTATAAAGTCCACGAATCAATCCTTCCTCCCTGTAAGTAAAAAAGCAATATTAGTCCTTTATCTTCAGATATAAAAAAAAAAAGAAAGAAAATGGGGAAGACTTAGCGACCTTGTATGGCCTTCATTTTGGGTCATCACTATGTTACAAAACCAAACAAAAAATCCGTTAAGATTCAAAAAACGCAACAACGATGCTTAGTCTTACTTCAGAAAATCTTTCACTTAAATTAAATACCCCATTTTGGTAGATAGCAGGGTGACAGGAATTTACGGATTACCTCCTTCGAGGACACCAACATGGTTACAGACTCCCACTTAAGAAGGACACAAATATTACTTCTATCCAAGATTGGCCTAAATCTGATGCCCCTTCTGCTAGATAGCCTGATGACAAAGATACTGGGGTCTGTCTCTTTCTCCTCTCTCCTATAAGGGATGCATTGGGCAGGGCTAAAAAAAAAACACAACTATTACATTAGCTTTCACTTCACGCTAAGTTTTGTTAAGATTTGACGGCATCAGATGTTCAAGTCTCCTCAGCTCAAGTCTCCGGATGATACGAATGTTAGCAATCTAACATGGCCTAGGTTTTAAGCGTTCTATATATGACAAAACCAATTGACCTAACTGAAAATATTCCAGTCTGCTGAAACCAAAGGATCTTGTTGAAAATCTGCATTTCATCCAGTTTCTTTAGGTTATTTGAGATAGATATATGAAGAGGGAAATGAGCTTGAAAAAGAAGCTGCAGATATACAAGAGAAAATACAATATTCAATAATTCTATTATGATATAGAATTTTGGAAGTGTGTTGATTCTACTAAAAATACAATTACTAAAAACATCGATAAAAAGTTCAATTGGCATAATATGAGGGTGGGAAAACAATTTTGAAAATTGATCTATTTTGTAAAAGCAGTATTTTTTTTTGAAAAAATCTACTTCACATAATGTTAAAATTATCAAAAACATAAAAAAACAGGTTAGTCCTTTGAAATGACTGGGTATATCGTAAAAGCAATTGCGTAAGCAATGCTTACTAAAATAGAAAAAAAGATAAAACCCAGAAACATGACCAAATTGGAATTGCAAATCACATTTTAAATTATAGGACAGTAGAAATAAAACCTGAGTTGTGTTTTCAGACACCTAGTTTAATATGTGTTTTGAAAAAAAAAGTTTTCAGGTTCTCCGCGTTCAACCCAACAAAACTTTAAAATGTTTTCATCTCACGAGTTCCAAGCGTGTTGGACACGGAGTTCTGCAAAATTGTAATGCGCTAGGATAGCACGGTTAAACATAGATTCTGAGGTGACATTCGTCGTGTTGAACACAGCACTCAAAACGATAATATGCACAACCCTTGTCGAACTCCATTCTGGATGTGCGTGGCCTGAAAACAAGGATCTGATAGTTGTCAACTGGTTAAGTGTAAACTTACACAACTATACATACATTTCGAAAGGGAACTAGGGTAAATCAAGATTCCAATGTTTAATGGAAAAGACCTCCACCTGTAGTTTTTCGTAATATTTTTACTACGTAGTATAATTTTACTTGAATATATTATTAGATATATATATTATTTATCTTAAGAATTAATTTGTCTTATGTCGCATTGTTCATTTTTGAACTTTCACGGATGAAAAGCGTTGTAAAATTAAACTGATAAGTTTGGCAAAAATGACAAAAACGTGACGTGATTACTCCGTAAAACATCATTAATTCTGTAACAAAGCCAAATCTTAGAAAACCACTGTTCCCAGGCATGAGTAAACGTAAGAAGAGCCCAGAAATTAAAATATTATCGTTTTGATATCATTGGTACTTGAAGCTTACCTATAAACTCGGATCAAGGTTCCTATCACAGTTCTATATTTGACCCCAGTCACACTGGCGGTTTGCATTCTTCTTCGTACGATGTCCAGGGGATAGGACGAAGACTGACCAAAGAGTCCAGCAACAGCTCCAAATATCAAACGCTCTATTGCATTCGGTTTCTCATTTGTTAAATCTAAATGGATTAAATTATATTAAATATTTATGGTATGAGTTCAGTAGCATTCAGCATAGCTTGGCTCTGATTATTTCATTAAAAAAAAATTAGATTTGTTAAAAAGGGTATTGAGAAAAGATTATTATAATATATTTTCCCCTTTCTTGCATAAAACCCTAAAATATTTCCATGCAAAACGAGAAAAAAAATACCAACCTCAAATATTAATGCCTTGGCAGGGCACCAAATATCACACTGGTGGTTTGCATTCTCCTTCTTATGTCCAGCGGATAGGATGAAGACTGGCCAAAGAGTCCAGCAACAGCTCGAAATATCAAACGCTCTATTGCATTCGGTTTCTCATTTGTTAAATCCAAACAGATTAAGTTAAACATTTATGGTGTGAGCTCGGTAGCATTCACCATAGCTCGGCTCTTGTTTTTTCGCAATTTTTTTTTTTAATTTGTTAAAAAAGGTCTTGGGAAAATATTATTATCACAGACCTTTCTTAAATACAACCCTGGGAGATTACCATAATAAGTCTTGAAAAAGGAAAAAAAAAATCCCAAGCTCACATATCAATGCAAAGGAAAGCTGGCTTAGGATATCGAGTTGCACAAAAAACTGTCATGACAACTGACTAAAAAGGCAGATTATTCTTTAATCAAATTAATGATTTAATGTTGATCATAATCAACTGAACTGAATTGATGATTCATGATCAACTTACAATGGTTAAATATTTTTATTAATTAATAATGATAAGCAACTTAGCGCAATAATACAAGAGTACAATCAATTTCCACTGTTACAATCAATTTAGCTGTATAAATATGTGATAGAAATTCCTTCTAAATTTTTCTACATATTCTCCAGAAAACAATTTATTTGATAATGTTACTAATTTCCGAGAGAGAAAAATGGTCAGGTTTGTAGCTTGTTTAAAATTCTTAACGGAGTAATTTGAATTTGGTACTAAACAACTTTATTTTAAGGGAAAAACTTAATTTTTAAGGCAAGAAGGAACTAATGTGGATAATATCAACAGAAGGAAATTTTTACTACTTGATGACACGAGAAAGTATCTGGGAAGGGTGAAGCCAAAGACAGATCGTTACTTTTACCCAATGTTTGGAGATGGGGAGGATGCCTTAAATAATTTTTTGGGTTTTCGTAACAAATTAAATGATCTGAGGGAGGAAATTTTTACGGGAGGGTGTACAAGGGAGGAATGGGTGGACATTATATTAAGTAATAGAAGCTTTCTCGGGATTAGTAAGTTGGAAAAATTTGTGACGACACATAAAGGCCAGTTTCTGTAATTTATCTATAAATTAATTTGGATTGAAGGGTGTGTCTTTGATTATAATTGTTATGTTGTTGTATTTTCGCATTAACTATGACCCATAAAGACTTTTAGTGTTAATACGTACCAGATTATGCCATATTAGGCTACACGTCCAGAGACTATTCGAATGGTTAAACTTTTAAAAATATCAAATTAAGCAAGCTGGCTAGGTGACCTCGGCCAATACAGGAGTACCAGGGAAGTATTTTTAGTAAAAATCCAGGACAATAACTATTGACAAAGATTTTTTTTCACTCATCTTTTGCAAAAGGAAAGATAATACATTTTGAGAGGATACCAATCCCTCTATCAAAGGACACAGGGCACAACTTGGAACTTATGAATAGTTTGAGTCATAAATAGTGCGTTCGATCATCCCTTTTCCGAGTAGTCTACTTAATATTCACTGCCTCAGATGTAATCGTGAAACATAACAACGGATACTTAACAGAAAAATCGTCAACTAAAGCCCTACAGGTAATTGGGCGAAAAACAACATTAATCATGTGTACTCCACTATAAACATAGTTTATTTAGAAACTCCCGAAGATGTGCCCAATTTTGCATATTTTTTTAATTTTTTAGAAGATTAGATTTTCGTTTATATGAGGTCGCTTTTCATCAATTATCCTACATTTTTCAGGGTTAGCAGCTATAGTTTATCTGACAACTAATCCCCACTATTTCAAGTAGTAATCCTACTAACTTTTGACGTGAGCTCCGCCTTTTGAAGCGCTAGGATGAGTAATCGAGCTTGTCAAATAGGTAATCTTGGAACGCTTGAATGCAATAGAAATGTTACATACTTAGAATTTACATGGAAAAAGAAACTGGTTCTATATTTTGAAAAAAAAGAGAAATATGGAAGGAAAAATGCTTTTAATAACATTTCTTAGCATTAATACATCTTTACATCAAATGTAAAACAAAACTGGACGAATAGGAAAAACTGGATAATGTATACGCAAAAAAGGAGAAAAAATCCTGACAAAATTCAGTTAGAAACAACTTCATTCTAGTTCTTTCGAATTTCTAAGGAATATTTACCCACTTCAGGAGGAAAAGAGACAGCCTTAAGATTTGTGTCATTACTCTACTATAGTGTGTAACATACTTCACACGTAAGAAAAAGTAATTAAGCTTCAAAAATTGTTTTGAATTCACTCCGTATTTGCCATAAGGCTTAAATACCTTCATCTCATCACTTAAATGCTTTTAGTTTTTATAGAAGGCCCTCCCCTTTTCAGTCCCCTAGGAGAATTATACTCCTAAAAGTTGGTGACTCAGATTGGGTTTTTGACAATACAACAACTTGTCAAGAATAGTTTTTATTTCTTTAACAATTGAATCAGTAATTTAATAATTTATCTAGAATAGTTTTTATTTAACTTATTGTTATAAAGTCGTTAACACTTAGAACTTTTAACATTAACACTATTAACACGTTGACTTTAGAACACTTAGAAAAGTTAACACTTAGAATTTTAGATAAAAGTGTTTTTCATTTTTTTTTTCAAAATGAAATCCTTTTTTCTTAGTTTTTTTTGTGTTAGCACATTTAAATTCTGTGTGTTAGCACACCCCCTGAAAGGTGGTGTGTGCACTCTAAAATTGATACTTTTATCTCTCCCCTTAAAGGAGAAAAATATCAAAACACAAAGATTGTCCAATATTTAGTGTCTTTTGTATCTAACACTTTACCCCCTACATACATCTATATACCTGAAAAGTCTAGGAACAAAATTATTTACTAGTAATTTCACATTACCTGCATGTCTTTTCTTCAGTGTTTCATAGGTAAAAAAGCTAATACCAGCATATGGTATCACGCCAAGTATTGTGGGAGTATATCCTTTATATAGAGTTTTTGGTCCTTCATCTTTCCAAATTTTCACGAACACCTTAATAATAAATAAATATTTGATAAAAAGTAATAATTCTGATAAGCATAATTGCTGTGACTCATTCTACATCTCTTTTAAATTTAATATATTTGCAGGAAAAATATATATATTTACAAGGAAAGAGGAGGGCTTACGCGTAGTATTGAAACATAAGTCACTTGATTTGCCTGCCAATACGAAGCTTGTTAGTGAAGACGACGGACATTTGCTAAATTGGCAATTATGCACCCAAAATACAAAATAGGCAGAATGATTTTATTTTTAATATTTTCTGCAGAAAAATGGCAGAGAAGTACTCGTGCTGCTCCGGATAATTGACGTCATTACCAATGTAAATCAGTTAAGTATGTGTACAGTGCAAGTCATTAAATTTTGAAATATGCAAAATTTAAGTGATTATTTTTCTTTTAGCAAGTCCTTCAGTTTTCGTTCAGTCTATTTTTCGTTCAATCCAGTCTGTTTTCAAAACGTGTGTTTCTTATGAATCTTGCTATTAAGAAAAGGGAAATAGAGCCAATTTTTTTTTATCTTGATTGACTTACAGATGGAAGAACTAGAAAACAAACGGCAGATAGGGAATCGATAAGAAATCGAACTTTCCAAGGAGAAATCAAGAGTATTTTCTAATACTGATGTATTAGTTCCAAGCAAATTCTTACTCAAGCCACGAACAATAGAATACTTCAGGTTAGAAACAGTTCGCTGTCGCTATTTGGACAATTGGATATCTTTAGGCTGAGAAATTCTTATTCAAACGGATTTAAGAATATCAAAGGGTTTAAAGGCTCATAACCATATCAAACTAGATAAATAATTTTATTGGCGTCTTAGAATTAATTCCTTTTTAGAATAATACCCCTTCTAAATCGGTGCTCCAGATCTGTGCCTCCATTAAGTATTAGTAGTCTTGAACATAAAACGTTTATGGTACTTCTTGTTTATTTTTTTTATTACAAAAAGATCTTTGCTCCATAACGAAATTTCCATTTCTAGACATATGTCTCATCAAAACTAAGCAAATTATCTATTGGTCATTGTCAACAGAGAAGCACTGACTTAGTAAAACGGTGACATGTCTCCAATAAAAAAAAAAAAAAAAAAAAAAAAAAAAAAAAAAAAAAAAAAAAACTCGCCAGTAATTTAGGTTAGAAACAGTTCGCTGTGGCTCAGTGGACAGTTGACTGACTTTACACAAATAAATTCATGTTCAAATGGATTTAAGAATATCGATGGATTTAAAAGATCATGACTATATTAAACTCGACATCAAAAACTTTACTAGCGTCTTAGAATTCATTCTTCTTAAGAATAATACTTTTTCTAAATCGTTGCTCCAGATCTTTACCTCCCTTAAGCATTAGCAGTGTTGGACATAAAACGTTTATGGTAATTGTTGCTTAAATTTTTATTGAAAAAAAAGATCTTTGCTCCATGACGAAATTTTCATTTCTAGATACATGTCTCATCAAACTATGCAATTTATCTGTTGGTCATGGTCAACACAGAAACACTGACTTAATAAAAGTGGCATGTCTCCAATGAAAGAAAAAAAAACAAAAAAAAACTCGCCAGCAATTTAGTTTAGAAACAGTTCGCTGTGGCTCAGTGGGCAGTTGATTGTCTTTACACAACTTAATTACACAAACTAATTTACACAAATTTTCATTTCTGGACAATGTCTCATCGAAAGTAAGCAACTTATCTGTTGTTCATGGTCAACAGAGACCTGACTTAATATAAAATAACGTATAAAAAAAAATCCAATGTACAAAAAAAAACGCCAGGATTTGTCCCATAGAACAAATGATAATTTGAAGAAAATTTTATTCAATCATAATTACTTAATCCTACTGGCCGATTTTTTTTTTGGGGGGGGGGGGAAACAATCGGAGGTTAAACTCTTCCCGTCGCATCTCCTTTAAAATAATAGTAATTTTTTGAAAATAACAAAGGATTTTTTATAATTCTATATATTATACATTTTTTTTTACAATCAGTTTACTTTTACTATCTTAAAAATACATTTTTTTCCGTCACTGTTTCTCTTCAAATTCATTTCATTTGAAAGCATAAAAAATTTATGCCCAAATATACCTTTCAAAATATCAATTGTCAATGTTTGAAGAAATCTGTTTAGATTTCAAAAAGGCGAAAATAAATCCCAGCCTTTAGAGGTTTGAGGAAGATGGCATCCCAACATTTGTGTTGAAGTTTCCTGTTCGTTTTAAGTTTGGCTAGATTGTTTATTTCCATTTATGATCGCTGTAAGAATAAACTGTTAATTCACAGTAATTTCTTTCCATTTTCAGTGTAGCTTTTTTGTGACCTTTCTTTTTAATCGTTTTACATTTTAATATAGCTCTGTACTTTTTTGGTGAATATTTTTTTGGAAATTTTTTCATGCATCAATATTCAAAAAGATATATTAAAAAGATGGAGCACTCAGTTTCGTTAGCCACTCAAATGCTTAAATGACAATTTTTACAAAGGAAGGTGATAGCTCTAAACTTGAAACAAGCGGACCCTTAAGGAATCTTCAAGTTCACTTAAAAAAAAAAGGTTACCGTAACAATAGACTTATATCGGAGTCGATCAGTCACGGCCATTCGAGCCCGTGCAAGGTCAAGGGGGTACGTCAGGCTTTGAGATGTCACACCAGCAAGAGATCCAGCGATCATTCGAAGCCAAGGACTTGGCCTATATTTATAAGAGAAAAAATTAACAACACATAACTGCATATGGAGGAGAACTTAAAATTTAAATGGTTGAATAAACACATGCTCTAGATTGCTTCCTCAGTTCGACTAACCACCTTCAACAAGTTGCGGGCGTAATTGATTAAATGGCCTTTTGAAATGATGGCCATAAGGTCCATTTAGCTTTGACCAAAGAAGAAAAACCTGTTTGGGCTCCTATATAGATATTCTATACCTCAATAGGTATTCTATTGAGGAGAGAAAACAATGGGTGAGTGGTTATTTTAAAACTGCCAGTCCCCCTGTTCTCTGAATGATGACCCTGAACCACCTTTAACACCACTTTCTCCATCCTCTAGCTCTAAACCAGGCTGTACACCCAAGTCTGTCACAAAATCAACAACCCTAAAATCAGTTTCAAAAGATCTAGTTTCCCAAGTCCCCCCTTTAGTTAACTGTGTTAAATATATTGAACAGCTTGCTGATCTCCGATCTAAATATAATTCACAGTTAGAGAAGAATTTAGACCATAAAGCAGCCATAGAAGATTTGGAAAAACAATTTGACATATTTCTTAATAACCAAAAAAAGGATAACGATATTCTCCATGAACATGATCTGGAAATTAAAAAAATAAGTGAAGATATCAAATCCCATAACTCCCATATGGAATTCCTTATGGAAGATAAACTTTCAACTCGACAGAACAATCAAGCGACCCTAAAATCAAAAATCACCAAATTAAAAGAGGACTTAAAAAACAACGGAGAAATTATTACTACTCTAGAGGATAAATTATCAAACTTCAGTAACTCCAGCATTAAATGCAAAATATTCCAAGAGAGCATAGAAAGTATGTAGTATCCGTAGTATGACTACGGATGACGCTCTTGAGTTTGTGAATGGTTCAGTGACTTCCGGGTTATTACGTAAGTTATCAGGTGACAATGAACCAAATGAAAGGAATAGGAAGGCTATTGAGAAGTCATTACCAGATGATGATATTGTTATTATTTTCGAAAAAAATTGCAAAACAGAAGGATAAAAGGAAAAGAAATGTAAAAATAAGCAGAAAGAAAACTGTGATCTGTAATCATTTTAATACTGGTTTCTGCAAGTTTCGCAAACGATGCAAGTTTCTACATATTTGTCGTCATTTTATTTCGGGAATCTGTATGTCTGATAAGCGTATTTTTGATCATGTTGAACTGTGTTCTGTTTTATCTTGTATTGATAAGTCGCGTAATTTTGCTCATGCATCATCAGGGGTGAAGGGTAGGTTTAAATCTCAACCTTTTTAGGGCAGTGCCGAAAGTATTCATGACCTCCTCCTCCCCCAGATCATGTTCCATTCGACTTTAAGCCTTATCCTCCATAATACCCAATGCAGAGCAGTTTACCCCAGGATCCATCCCTTGAAACAATCCTTCACCCTAAGGTCTTGAACATGTCCGGTCAACCCAACCCCCAAATCACTTTACTCAATTCCATACCCAAATCTCCCCTTAATCACAATCCTCCCAAAAATCCACTTCCTTTCGACTCCGTTCCTCTCCGTGCGTCCAATAAGTTACTGACTGGTTCTGGACTCCCCCGTTATTCGCCGAAACAAACCAAACCCCTCTCCTCTCAGACGCCTTTCACCGTACTTCCCTCTCCAAGCATCATTTTGCCTTCCCATCCCCCCATATAAACAACACTCCCAATTTGACTTATTCCCGGGTAATCAAAAAACCTTTTCCCTTGCACTCTACCCCCCTGGCTACCCTATCAGTGTGACTCTGGTTTTAGAGTTATCACATGCGAAACTCTACCCCCTACCCCCCTGGCTACCCTACCAGTGTGACTCTGGTTTTAGAGTTCCCACATGCGAAACTTATCCTGTAATAAAAAGTCCGCCCCAAAAATTATCCGCTCCATTCCATCGCCCAGTTAAAGCTCTCTCTTAAAGTCCAACTATAGATCAGTTAATTCTTCAGCGATAACCCGTGATTATTCAGATAAAAGATATAGTTTCCTCTCTTTATTATAAGGAAATTTTACAAAAGAGCAAAATTTACCAGCAGCTCTCTCAATGTACCCCCAACTTTTAAAGTGAACCTTTTCCCCTTCCACTTCAATACCGGTTTAGTTATCTCTCGGTCCAGGGTGGTGAGTTAGAGCCTTACGACAAACCTTCCTACAATACCCCGAATGATTATATTTTACTTTTAGGGGATGTTTTCCCCACTCCCAGCATTAATTTTAATAATTACATCCTGCCAAAGTTGCCTCAGAATAAAGTATTTTTGAAGAAATCAGTTATTAAAGAGTTTTATAAAAAAAAAAAAAGACGTTATCCTCCTTACGAACACCGAAAGTTTAAATTTTGAAAAGTTAGTTGAGTTAGAAGCACCCGCAAAATTGAACCATACTGATATAATTACAGTTACTGAGTACAGGCACAAAATCTAGATCCCCTTAAAACGACTGGTTTTCAGGAGTTTATAAAGCTACGCCCGGTTGACCACCCACTGGAGAAAAAAGGAGGAGGAATAATTATTTTCTATCTCCTACCCTTATCCATGTGCCAAGACTAGGTGATTGCGATGAAATCATTTGGATATCTACTAAGCCCAAATGCCTACCGCGACCTTACACCGTTACAACCGCAACGGTTAGTGCATGATTTATAACGCTTATTGCGCCCCTGTGCTTTTGTTTTTATCAGGCATGGCTCATCTGTTTCGTAAGAAAGATCGACATACTCTACGCATGGCTTATTTCGGATATTGCAAATTCCTCCTCTGGCTTCCTAGGTGGCACCGAAACAAAAAACAATAATTGCTCAATTTGGTTTAATAGACGTGCCTTCTCGGATTCGGTCTTCCAGTGATGATTTATGTAAAAAGACTATCAACTTTATTCACGTTTATGACCCTCTGCAGCCTTTTTTCCATGTTGATACTGGTTAATTAGTCCATGTTGTCATTTGATAGTTTGAATTTTTTTTTTCTTCGCTGTTTATCGTTTTTGTTTATTTATAATACTCTGTACTTTGTGTTTTTTATACGTTCACGGGTGATAAAGTTCATTCATTCAAAATTTAATAATTTGCTCATTTTATTACTCACCCGGAAAGAATGCTTGCTCTCTTCGTAATTTTCATGACAGGCTACAAGCAAGTCTTGACTTTGTGACGACAAAGTATCCAAATGCCGGGATCTTTATAGCAGGAGATGCAAACGAACTAAGTCTTAATTGTCTGTGCAAAGATCAGAAGCTCAAGCAAATTGTTTATGTCCCTACTACAAAAGGTGAAACCAGTTTGAGTGTTATTAGTGTTGTTACCTTAAAACCTTTTACAACATTTCAACTACCCTTATCCTTCTTAAAAATTTCGATCAACAGTAATTATTTTGAACAAGTTCTTAATAATTTCTTTACTACAGAGTTTTTGGGTAGACGGAGAGTGGTATTATTACTTACATAAATGAAAATTCTACGTGATTCATTCTACGTGATTTTATTTCTTTTGCGCACCTGGAGCCATCGCGGCCTCTACAGTAAGGTTTTGAAATGTTAAAATAAACAGTAGACATATGTTTAAATCTAAATACAAGCATTTCAAATCGCTGAAAACAAAAGTTTCTAATTAAAAAGGGTTTTATTAAAATCTCGTAAGTTTTCACATTAATCTCTCTTCCCCAGTCCTACCCTTTTTTAGATCTATAGTATAATGGATTCAAAAGAGAACTCGTCAAATTCAAATGAGACACGTAAAAAAAACGACTAGAGCTTCGATAGCTGACACTAAGAGAGGGAAAAAGAAACAAAAGCAGAATTTTAAAAATGGATGGGAGAACGAGAAAGAATTCGCTAGATGGTTATCAATCAATGAAGAGCTGAGCTGGTGCTCAGTATGCTCGATCACATTGTCATATGAAGAAGGAAAGACAGCCCTGAGAAAAAATTCCCAGTTAAACAAATTACCATTTGCACTGGTTGACAAGTTATCGCCGTTCCTCAAAAATATGCCATATCAGAATGTTACAGATCAAATAAAATCGGGTAAGCGGAAAGTGACAAACCTAGTAAGCCACTGGCTGTCTAACCATTTCAAGGACACAGTTGTTGAGTATCTAAAAAGAACCTTTGCTGAATGATAACTATTGAGACGACTGAGGGTGCAATTATCAAATAATTGGCCGTCAGTGTTAATATGATTCTCCAGCGAGAATCTCGAAAGAGAGGTAGATTTAATTAACCTAGAGTAGTGTCCTAGCGGAACTGCACAAATCCTATTTTCAAAACTCAGGGATTATCTGCCGAGTTTGGAAAAAGACGGAGTTCCAGTGACTATTTGGATCGATTTCTTCAGTTACACTGCAAGCATCAAGATGTTGGCCCGTCACTTTGTTTCTTCACTTACATAGGAAATTTACCTGTCGGTTACTGTTGCGAAATGTAAGTGTCATCGAATCCATCTTGTAGCATCTTATGCATGCAGAAAGATTCCAAAAACTTTGGAAGACAGTCATTTTGCTAATCGCACGAAACGAGTCAGCGCTTTTGGTGTATTCCAGGACTTCTGCAGCATAAGCCAACTGAAAATCCTTGCACCTGGACAAACAATAGGGCTCTCAGTTCATATGTATATAAGAAGGATTCGGACGCTATGAGATACCCTTTAATGGTACATTTTTTGGGGCTATAGGGCTAACAGAGTTTAACACGATGTTCCAACCAGATGCCCCATTGTTTCATCTTTTGAAAGGGAAGATAGTAAAACTTGAAGACCTTGTAACACAATTTGATGAAAACGAAGTATGTTCAGGAAAAGAGAATAACAGTTGACCCCGAAAACAGTTCACAGCACCTCCATCTGAAATTTTTTTATCGTGGCTTAGAAGCAGTGAATAAAATTACCAAATAGAACAGTGACGCGAAAGCTAGTGATCAGTCAACCGAAAAAAAAGGAAAAACTTAAAGCTGAAACTTAGAAAATCATCTGAACGGGTAAAACTGAAACCAAATTAAAATTTGTATCTATTTGATTTAGCGCAGGAGCGTTAGATGTTATTACACTCTAAAGGACGAGGGAAACTTGTCAGAGAGAAATCTCAAGCTCATATCTGAAAAAAAGAACTATTGCCATTTAGCATTACCGCATAGAATCATAAAATAGATATCAATAAACTTTCTATTTTTTAGAACCTCTTTCTAATTTTGCTTTACATTGGACTTTACATTGGAATGTTTTTAATACAAAATCAGACTACTTTCGGGAAGTTTCAGGTTGGATTGAGATTTGGATCGAATAGAGCTTGTTTAGATTTTTCTAAATCAGTTTGAGGAGCTATGTCAATGGGGGTAGCGGTTTCGATCCCTATCAAGTCCATGTTAAAGCGCCAAAGATTATTATCTCATCATTGTACTCAAAACCATACTACCAAAACCATTGGTTTGGCATATCATTTTACCAAAACCAAGCTATTATAGAAGTCAGGGCTCTTATTAGTTTAGATGACCTGGGATGACCTTAGTTTTGATTCATTCAATTTCAAACAGCACTTACTTCTCTCCAGGTTTGTCTACTTCCAATATACGCTTCCACTGTTCATGAGCACTGAATTGAATAGCTGCATATGGCACAATACGAGCCATTGTTGCTGAATTTCCTCGCCACAAGCTTATAAATCCATCTCTTCTGTGTGAATTCACCAAAAATCTTATGGCTTCTCGACTGGAAAAATTACGATTGCTAATCTACAAAAAGAATAGAGAAAAAAGAACGAATCCAAAGAAAAGATCGGAATACAGAAAAAATTCTTGGTATTTGAAAGAAAATGTATGTTTTTCTATTGAATAAAAAGAAATACTTGTTGAGAACAGCATGAAATGTTTTGCTAGTCTAGGACAGGATACTTCAATTTTTAGTGTGTCAGACAAACTAGGCTAAAAATATATTTAGTGAACAAAGCGAGCGTTACAAAGAATCAGACCTCATATTAAATTTAGAAGAAAAAAGTTCCATTAAGAAAACTTTCCTAAACAACTAAATATTATCCTTTGAAACCCTCCAAATGTCTAAATGTTGTTAAAAATCGAACTATTCATAATGCAAAACAACGGCATAAGAAATTTTTCTTTATCACAATCTCCAATTCAGCATAATTTTGCACCAGAAGCACAATGAAATTTTGTAAGTCGAACTGCTCTATTCTATGCAAGCTACCAGAAAAAAAAAATTATAAGAAACTGTAAAGTTTCGAAACTCTGGAACTTTAAAGACTTCCTTGCAGGAACTAAAAACTACTCGTACCACAGACAGCACAGCTTTACTTAGTTTACTGAAAACAATGATACTTTCTTTCAGAGAATTCCAGTCTACAAAAAACGACAGCAATAATTTAAACTGTTGTTGTTGCAACAAAAACAACAATTTCAAATGTCAGATATATCGCTTCAATTCTCAGCAAGAGAATTGGTCTGAAATCTCTGTTAAAACATTTCGGTTTTTAAAACCAATTACAGCTATTATTGGCGAATTATTCTAGCCTCGATTAATCCGACAAAATAGCTCTTACAGAAACCATTTATTTTTACATACATAATTTGGCTGGTCAGGCACTTCGCCAATCAGTAAAGCCAATGTCTTCGTGGTGTTTTTATTTTGTTTCTTTTTTCAAGAAAATCAAGCTTAAGGTGAACTTAAATAAAAAATTCAGATTTCCATCGATAATCTATAAAACAACATCAAATAAGCTTGACAGCTTTGTCTAAAAAGAAGAATGCTTCCTTTATTTTTAAAAAAGAAGCATTTTTTTCTTCTTTTTTTTAAAAAGAAAATACACAACATATGTGATCTTTCTACTTTATATATCATCACAGGCGATGACACGTTAGTGCAAGGAAATCTAATTTTTACAAGTCCTAGATACAGCAAAAGCAGTTTTGATACCAAAAGTTATAATTCCCAAGACTTCTGTAAGTGGGACAATGAAAATAATATAAAACAAATAAACAAAAACACCATTAGCTGCTAAGTTCATCAACAACAAGATAAGATACTAGAAAAATTGTTCGACGAACTGAAAGAGCATACTAATTTTAACTGTGCGGGCTATGAATATTGACTTGACAAAGAATGTCATAGGCCTGTTGATTTGTCACAAACAGCTTTTAAGGATTATTGAACGTTTAGCTAGGCTACGTACCTTATGGCACCAAACGAAAGCAATCCTTTAACATATCAGTGCTTAGTAATGAAATCGAGTATATGTTTTTAATGCAAAATCTCAAAAACTGTTTGTTTAATAAAAGCATAATAAAAGTTAAGCATTAAAATAGGTAAAATAAAAGGGTTTAAAAGAAAAAATATGTTTAACTAATATGTTTTCAAATAAATCTCAGAATTTTTAAATCAACGATATAGGTAAAAACGGTGATTATTTCAACCTCTCTAGGCAAGGGCCATTTTCAGCATTAATATAACGTAAAAATAAAGTTGAACCGTACAAAGAAGATTTGACAGCCCATATACTAACCTGTCAATTAAAATTTGACAGTCGAGTGTTATAGATTGTCAATGTTAAGCTCAAAAAGTAACTTAATCATAATTTAGAACACTCTTTGAAGAGGCCAATTCTACTTCTCTTTTGTATTTACTCTTTATGAGTATTCTATCATTTTTTCTCATTTTCATTCTCTTTTTTTCTCATTTCTCTTTTTCTCATTTTTTCATCTGTCATTTTTTAATTAAACTAAAACTTAATACAATAAACTTTTCAGGTAAATATATGGTTTTTTAAATAATTTAGCTAGGAGGAAAGAAAATATATCACTTGATGCCTTTTTAAGCTCTTTCTAAATACAATAAGCAATTCTGGGGCAAATTCCATTTTGAGCCCTTAAAGGGCTAAAAACAGCCCATAGTAAAAAGAAGTTCAAAAATGCGTTTCTTAAAAAATTGCCATTTGTAGCTGATTCAGAATTGCAATTCTTATTTCCATTAGTACACATTTGGGATCATCATTGTTGTAAACTCTAAACAGGAATCTGACAGCCCGCACCCGGA
Source organism: Artemia franciscana (assembly GCF_032884065.1). Classification (NCBI taxonomy): domain Eukaryota; kingdom Metazoa; phylum Arthropoda; class Branchiopoda; order Anostraca; family Artemiidae; genus Artemia; species Artemia franciscana. The sequence continues at coordinate 18,357,123 of NC_088871.1, read as the reverse complement.
AGAACAAGAAAAAAAACATTTTTATGTGGATAGCATTTTTTTTCTTTCTTTTTTTTATGCTGCTATGAGGGCGCTAAAAGATCATGGAAACTTGTTTAGCGGCTCACTTAAAAGGTAATTTTTACATCTAATTAGTTTTTAACTAATTTTTAATCCTATTCTAAGAGCCATAGACAAGGTAATAAGCTACCATTTGGGGATTCATTCATGGGTCATAATGGAATCCGCCCTCGAAGTCACTTTTATATTTGGAAAGAAAACAAAAAAGGGCATCAAGTGAGTTTTGAAAAAGAATTCGTGCTCTCTTATTTGCTATATTTTGTCTTGCTTTCTACTTCTATTTCTCTTACTGAGCAGTATATGTTTTATTTTATTGTGCGTTCTATTTGATCTTATCTTTTTGTCACTCTCATTTTGTATTGTTCAGGAAGGCCCTCATAGGGTCAAAAAATTTAGTGTTGAACCTATTTTTAACTTCATCGATTGTCAAAAATTTCTTTTCCGACATTATTTAAAAAAGCTAACATTTGATGTTTAATTTTTCAGACCGAATTCATATAGCATGTATTCACTATTACTACGCAATCTGTAATTTATTATATTTTGACGCTTTTTTGCGACATTTCTTGCTGTTAAAGAGGACTCTCAAAGATAGAGTCAAAGTATTAATAAGGCACGGTCAAAATGCTAGTAATTTAATTGATTGATAGGTGCCATTAGTATTTTCAGTTAAAATTCTTTAAGAATAATAGATCTTTTTAGCTCCAATTAATGTGTACTTTATAAATTTTTAGTTGTCTGAATAGTATAAAACATAAAACATACCTGAAAATTTATTTTTGTCCTATCAAGAGGAGCAATTACAGTCTTTGCCAAGGCTCCAGCCATTGCTCCAGCTACTAAGCTTGTCAAAACCAGATTTGTGTTCGAAAGCTAAAAAAGATAAAACTGTTAATAATAAATTTGAAATAATTCTTAGCACTTACTCGATCTTCAAACAAACCAAACAAAAGTAACAAGTAATAGTTCAAAATACACAGCCAAGCTTTTGGTGTAGAAATTGTTAGAACTGGTTTTAAAATAATTATCATAAGAAAAAGATGATTATTTATTTATTGACTATTCATATAGCGTATACATGAATTAAGTGGAGTCAAACTCAAAATGTCCATATTCGCTTAAGTAGCTCAGATATCATGAAAATTCTTCTTCAAAACAAAAATAAAATGATAGGAATTATCATCCACAAGTACGTTTATCTTATGTGGTTTCGCTTTTGAATCAAACTAATACCTTATTTGACTAGTTAAATGGGTATTCTGCTATATGCTTAGGGTATGAGGAAAATAAATGTATAAATACAATACAAAAAATGTATTTCCCCATAAAGAAAACATGCAAAAAGATTGCTAAGTACAGCATTATTTAGAGACCATATAACATCTCCATAGGCTATGAAGATTTTAATAAGTTTGCAAACCAAGATTAGAATATTAGAAGCTACAGTGATGACAGTGGTCAAGTATGGTTCTGAAGCGTGAATGTTCCGAAAACCGGAATTTCAAATGTCTTCCAGAGAAATTAGCTGCGAATTCTTGTGGCAACCCGATTGAGGAACCGTATTTCAAATAGTAAATTGCACGAAAAATGTGATTCAATCCCGCTTTCTATGGCTATAAGAAACACATGATCAGATAGCAAGGACACGTTCTAAGGATGAAGGATGACCGATTGACAAAGATTGTCCTTGTCAGCCAAAGCTTTTTTAGTACTTTCAAAAGAGCTATTTATTCTAATTAAACAGCCTTTGTGACTCAGGGGTCATTCTTAAGAATTGGAACAAACTTCAAACTTTAGCGTAAAGAGTGAAGTATTGACAAGGGGGCGAACCCCCCTCATGTACGTAATAATTTCTGTTCGTTTTAAGTTTTAATGTTGCTCCTTACTTTCAGTTGAGAAAAACTTGTTTTTTTATTTAATTGACACAAAAAAACGCTATTTTAAGCTAATATCCATTTGTCTTTTTTCTGTGGGGAGAATACACCTTGCAAAGACAATCTAGTCTTTTGCATTTAGCTTATGACCGCTATCCAATAAAGAATACCGGTACATTCAGGAGTGTTCCAAAGAAGGTGAGGAAAGGTAGGTAAGGGGTGATCCAACCTAGTCTGGATTTCTTCAGGTCATATCCCTTCGTTTATTTTTAGATCAGTCAAGCCTAGTCACCTAATTCAGTCAGAGACGGTCCAAGTCGTGTTCACAATCTAATGGAAAAACCTTTCATTTTCAAACACCTTGATACAAAATGGCTAATTTTGACAATCCTCAGCTTGCTCACGTAGGATTATGATGCGGGAACAGCAATTTGGCTTTCGCTTGCTTTTCCTTCTTTTTTTTTATTTTTATGCAACCGATTCTAGTATATTGCGAGAAAGAGGTAAGCCTTCATAACTAGGTCAAATTTCACTACAAGTAAGGACCTAAGATTGGATTGAAGAATATGACATTAAGTTTTGAAAAATTCCATGTAACTCTCGCCTGAAGCTAAATAGGATGATTTTCGCTTGTCTTTGAGGCATAGCCTACAGTATTAGACTCGAAAGGAGTAGAATATCTTAAATTGCCCTGTCAAGCTTCCTTTTTTATAGTCCATGATACTGCTTTCGAGTGGAAAGCTCTGCTCAATCTGGCAAGCAAGCCGGGACCAATTTCAAGTACAAGTTAAACTAAGATCTAAAAGTATTTAAGATGCGCGACAGTTTCTAGGTCTCATCGCCAAAACACTTTCTGGGTACAACATACAGAAAAATTTAAAGATCCAAGAAACAAGCATTTTCACATGGGTTTGAAAGTTCTTTGATCTATTTTAATGTGCCATTTTTGTTTACACTTTCTGTTGAGTCTGTTATTTCATTTCCTACTTTTGAAACGACAGAGGAATTATATCCCTTATGCCCCGTAAGCTTTAATAGTTATTCCATTGCAAAATAAAAGTCAGACCTTACCCTTTGCTCATTTTTAGTTGCAATGTTAGATACTGGGCCCAAGGCAAGAAAATCAAATTTTAAACTAAGAGATATTCATTTTCGTTATTACCAATAGTCAATAATCTTTGAAGAGCTGATGGAAGTCAATGGAATCGGTTCTTTTTTTTTACAAGGATATGTTCATGAGATACACCATTTTGAAAATTTAAAGGGGCTAACATCTTCGTTGTTGCGGTGCATATTTGAAAGACAAAAAGCAGATAATGATTTTATCCGTTAAGTCCTGGTTACTTAGACTTGGTTGCTCTGACGCCTAGTGGCGTGCAGGGTAGCAACCAGATGACCTTTACGTTGGATAATCAAACAGTTCGTGGTAACGAACTGTAGTAAGGAGCGACCCGGCTCAATAGTAACCAAAACTCTAAAAAATTGAATTTTGATATCAATAGCTACATCAAAAGAATCGCATTTTAATGCTGAGTTTAAATATATAAGTTTCATCAAGTTTAGTCTTACCCATCGAAAGTTACGAGCCTCAGAAAATTTGCCTTATTTAGAAAAATAGGGGGAAACGCCCCCTAAAAGTCATAGGATCTTAACGAAAATGAAACCATCAGATTCAGCGTAACAGAGAACCATACTGTAGAAGTTTCAAGCTCCTATCTAAAAAAATGTGGAATTTTGTATTTTTTGCCAGAAGACAAATCATGGGTGCGTGTTTATTTGTTTGTTTTTTTTTCCCCCAGGGGTCATCGTATCGACCAAGTGGTCCTAGAATGTCGCAAGAGTGCTCATTCTAACGGAAATGAAAAGGTCTAGTGCTCTTTTTAAGTGACTAAAAAAATTGGAGGGCATCTAGGCCCCCTCCCACGCTCATTTTTTTCCCAAAGTCAACGGATCAAAATTTTGAGATAGCCATTTTGTTCAGCATATTCGAAAACCATAATAGCTATGTCTTTGGGGAAGATTTACTCCCCCACAATCCCTGGGGGAGGGGCTGCAAGTTACAAACTTAGACCAGTGTTTACATATAGTAATGGTTATTGGGAAGTGTACAGACGTTTTCAGGGGGATTTTATTTTTTTTTGGGGGTGGGGCTTAGGAGAGGGGGCTATGTTGGAGGATCTTTCCTTGGAGGAATCTGTCATGGGGGAAGAAAAATTCAATGACAAGGGCGCAGGATTCTCTAGCATTACTATAAGAAAACAATGAAAAATAAACATGAAAACGTTTTTTTTCAAATGAAAGGAAGAAGTAGCATTGAAACTTAAAACGAACAGAGATTATTACGCATATGAGGGGTTCTAAAAATACTTTAGCATAAATAGCGAGGTATTTAGGAGGAGGTAAATACCTTGCTCTTTATGCTAAAGTATTTTTAGTAATTTCAACTATTTATTCTACGGCCTTTCTGATTCAGGGGTCATTCTTAAAGAATTGGGACAAAACTTACGATTTAGTGTAAAGAGCGAGGTATTAACGAGGGTACAAACCCCCTCGTATACATAATAAAAATATAAGGTTATGAAAGTTTGTTACGTAAGTTAATTCTTAAGTTACGTATATTTTTTACTAATAAAAACGTTCGTTAAAAATTAAAACTTCTAGTTGCCTTTTTAAGTAACCGAAAAATTGGAGGGCAACTAGGCCTCCTTCTCCACCCCTTATTTCTCAAAATCGTCTAATCAAAACTAAGAGAAAGCCATTTAGCCAAAAAAAGAATTAATATACAAATTTCATTTTAATAATTTATGTGCGGAGAGCCAAAACCAAACATGCATTAATTCAAAAACGTTCAGAAATTAAATAAAAAAAAACTAATTTTTTTAGCTGAAAGTAAGGAGCGACATTAAAACTTAAAACGAACAGAAATTACTCCGTATATGAAATGAGTTGTCCCCTCCGCAATCCCTCGCTCTTTACGCTAAAGTTTGACTCTTTGCCAAAATTCTACTTTTTAAAACAATTAAAAGCTTTAGCGTAAAGAGCGAGGGATTGCGGAGGGGACAACTCATTTCATATACGGAGTAATTTCTGTTCGTTTTAAGTTTTAATGTCGCTCCTTACTTTCAGCAAAAAAAAAATAGTTTTTTTTATTTAATCTTGAGCCAAAGACCACAGCTTGCTGAGAAATGAACATAGAACTATTGCTAAACCATCTAGGGAACGTCTTACCAGCATTCGTTTTCTGCCAGTTTTGCAGAGACAGAGTAGAGAACAGTTTCACACATCATATGAAATTCATACTTGTCTCTATCGAGTAATGTGACCCATGTACTACCACTTTCTTAGGCCGACTTCATCACGTATTTGTAGTTGCTTGGTGATGTGTATAGAACTATTGCCTCCTCTTCTAAAGAGCGTCCTATCAAGATCCGTTGTCTACCACTCTTGCGGAGGTGTGGAGGAGTAAAGTATCACGCATCATAAGGAAGTAGTCCTTGTCTTTGTCGGGTCATTTGACCAATGTATCGCCACTTTCTTTGTCCGAATTCATCAGGTATTTGTAGTTCCTTGACGAGAGATCTGAACCGAGTATAAGGTACTCTATCACTACAGCTAATTTCGAGGATTCTTTGAAGACGATTATTGTCAAATTCATGCAACCTTTTCTCTACAGCTCTATGAAGACTCCAGAATTACCATACACATGTCAATATAGGGATTACATGCAGTTAAATAGGCTCAGGGTCACATTCGAAGAGAGTGATTGCAATGTCTCCAAACATTTTTTAATTTAATGAATGCATTTGCATATCCAATTCGAAGCATAATCATTATATGTGCTAATTAAGCATCTGAAGGCAGCCTGGCTTCGCACTAAATTCAACAGAAAACCACTCTGTTTTTACTGCACAGAACTAACCTTGAAACAGGGATTTGATCATATTCATAGCTTCCCCAAAGATTCCGTAAAGAAAAATAATTTTTAAACACACTACGAAGGACCTAGTCAAAGGCTTTCAAAAAACCTACGAAAATCAAGATGATCTGCATCTGCCATTTATCTGATTCTCCTCGAAATCTAAAAATTAAGTTGCTTGACGAACAATTCGATCGAAAATTGTAGTTTTTGTTTCTTAGTATAGAGTCTACTAGTTTTTGAATTCTATTTTATATAATTTGACAGGAAATTTTATTTCCGATTGTCGGAAGTGCTATTTCTCTTAACTTATCGCATGATAATTTCTTTCCTTTCTTAAAAAGTTTGACGACCAGACCTTCCTTTCATTGAGATGGGAGAGCCTCAAAATTCCATATCGTCGTCGATAGTTTAAAAAGTTATTCTCCAATAGCCTTTCTGTCATACCTCCGCCTAGATACGGCCTGGGCTATATGGTATGTTTCTTGGACTAAGATAATACAAGAATTTTTAATTACTATTACTGAAGGTCCAAAGTGGACTCTTGACCCTCCAGCATCCACTCTCTAACGAATTTTGAGATAAAGACAGGCATGTTGCATCTGTGTTTGGAATGGAATCATGGACGTTTTCAATTGATAAGATTGAAATACCGACAGGCCAGAGATACTTCAATGCCCTCCCACCCTTCCTACACACGAACAAAAAAAAAAATAACGAAGAAAAAGGCAAAATTAGAAAATCAAGGATATCTATGAAAACAATGAACAAAATGAGAAGATAAAGCAGATATTTCACCAAAGAATTCCACTAGATGTCCTCAGTATAAAAAAACTACCCTTTTGAAGTAGCCTGAATAAAAGGAAAAACTAACTGATGATAAACAACACTTATGTTGTCGTAAGCCATGTTACAATTTCTTTAAGCTAAAATCGCTTAAGATTAATAATTTTCGTGAGTAGAGGACAAAAGTGGGCCCAGGGCCCCTCCAACACCTTTGCCATTCACATCTTTAGGTTTTTAGCAGAAAGGTCGAAATTTTCCACCTTAATCAAACAGTTCGTGATAACGAACTGTAGTAAGGAGCGACCCGGCTCAATAGTAAACGAAACTCTAAAAAAAGGAATTTTGATACTAATAGATACATCAAAAGAATCAGATTTTTATGCTGATTTTAAATATACAAGTTTCATTAAATTTAGTCTTACTCATCAAAAGTTACGAGCCTGAGAAAATTTGCCTTGTTTTGGAAAATAGGAGGAAACACCCCCTAAAAGTTATACGTGGGAGGATCTTTCCTTGGAGGAATTTGTCATGGGAGAAGAGAAATTCTATAAAGGGGGCGCAGGATTTTCTGAATCTATTTTAAAAAAACAATGAAAAAATTAATATGAAAAAGTTTTTTTCCACTGAAAGTAAGGACCAGCATTAAAACTTAAAACGAACAGAGATTATTACGCATATGGGGGGGGGGCTCATCTCTTCCTAAATACCTCGCTCTTTACGCTAAAGTATTTTTAGTAATTTCAATTATTTATTCTACAGCTTTTGTGATTCAGGAGTCAATCTTAAAGAATTGGGACAAAATTAAAGATTTAGTGTAAAGAGCGAGGTATTAACGAGGGGGCAAACACCCTCAAATACATAATAAAAATATACGGATATAGAAGTCCGTTACGCAAGTTAGTTTGTAAGTTACGTATAGTTTTTACTAATAAAAACGTTTGTTAAAAAGTAAAAATTCTAGTTGCCTTTTTAAGCAACCGAAAAATTGGAGGGCAACTAGGCCTCCTCCCCCATCCTTTTTCTCAAAATCGTCTGATCAAAACTAAGAGAAAGCCATTTAGCAAAAAAAAAATTAATACGCAAATTTCGTTTTAATTATTCATTTGTTTTATCTGAAAGTAAGGAGCAACATTAAAACTTAAAACGAACAGAAATCACTCCGTGCATGAAAGGGGCTGTTCTCTCCTCAACGTCCCGCTCTTTACGCTAAAGATATTTACAGTTTTATAAAGTAGAATTAAGAAAAAGAAAAAAGAAAAAGAGAGAGAGAACAAAACAATTGCATACTTTTATAGAACGGAAAAAATGAGAACAAACAAGCCAAGCAGCAACAGAAAACAACAATTACAAGAATTCATATTAATGAGTTTCCAACAGGGGCGTAATTTTCTATGGAGCGGGGGGGGCAACTGCCACCTCCAGATCTCATTTTCCCCGCCCTCCGACTTATTTTGTCCCCCCTTTTGACAAAAAAAATTGTCAAAACTAAGATACATTTTCACTTGATTTGGAAAACCCCCATGATTTTAATAAAATTACGCCACTGACTCCCAACAGATTTGAAAATGGTTTCCTACGTTAACCAAATTCACAAATTGACCATACAAAAAATAACTTGGGACTCAAACACTATGGCCAATGCTATCAACTTTGACAGCTTCGACGGCTTTGTAATAAAAAAAACGTAGAAAAGTTAATGTATAAGTCATCATTGGGTGGTTATAAATCCGGGTGGAAACTGCATTTACAATAAACTAAAAATATTTGATTCTCTAGATATGACCTATGTTGATGGGTGTTCAGGAAAAAAAAGTAGGTTATACTAGAAAATCTTCTGTGCTCTCTTAAAGACTGTATGAAAGAACAACAGACAAATATACAGGAGTTTCTAAGAGTATCACGTATCAGTGATGAATACAGTGGCAGCGAGTAGTTGGCCCATTTGGAGTAGCTAGCCTTGGAAAATGTGCTGTAGTTAAAAGAGTAATTAGTATCATGAAAATTCATTACCTTTTTATTAGAGTCTTGATCTGGATTTTGCTCTTCACCTTTGATCCCAGCAACATGTTGCTCTTCTTTTGAACTATTTTCTGTAGTTAGTAACATAGTTTCAGGTAAAACTGTTAAAGCTACATTATTCATTTTGAGCACAGCTTTCTAGGAACCAGCGTTACTAAGCGAAGGTGGTAAAAAAAACCTATAAATAGATACAGTTAGTAAATAAATATTATATATATATATATATATACTAGCTGTTGGGGTGGCGCTTCGCGCCACCCCAACACCTAGTTGGTGGGGCGCTTCGCCCCCCCCCAAGCCCCCCCGCACGCGTAAGTCGTTACGCGCCATTGTAGTTGTGTCCCTGTGTCCCACCTGTGAATATAGATAGATTTATATATGTGTTTCAAACTACGTAAAAATTGCGAATATACAACATTCTTGGCTTTCCCATTGTCTGTCCATATACAAAGCCGTATATACTAATAATGACGTCATATGCAAACGCTCTTTTTACAAACAAACAAACATGCATACACACAACTCGTTTTTATATAGATAGATAGATAGATAGATACAATACAAATTAACTACGTAAAACTTGTGAATATACAACAGTCTTCGCTGTCCCATTGTCTGTGCGTATAAATAGATTGTCAGGTTTACCGACCCTCAAAGATGCAACATACAATTGTACATTGGTAAAGCAATCTGTATTAAGATCTATACCGCATTTTTCTAGTGATTGCCCTTGAGCTTTGTTGATGGTGGTTGCAAATGCTAATCGAATTGGGAATTGCAATCTTTTAAATTGAAAAAGCAGATCCGTTGGAATCATCGGAATGCGAGGAATAAGAACAGCCTCACCCTCATAAGGGCCTGTCAAGATTGTGGCCTCTATTAGGTTTTCCATTGTTTTTTTACGGCAAGTCGCGTGCCATTGCAAAGCTTTGGTGGGTTGATATTTCTTAAAAGTATTATTGGTACGCCTATTTTTAGTTGTAGCACGTGTGGTGGAAATCCTGAAGGATCTATGGAATTTAAAAATTCAGATGGATAATTAACCGCTTCATTTGGTTCTAAAATACAAATTAACTGCGCAAAACTTGCGAATATACAACATTCTTCGCTGTCCAATTGTCGTTGCATATAAATAGATTGTCAGGTTTACCGACCCTCGAACATGCAACGTACAATTGTCCATGGGAAAACAATCAGTATTAAGATCTATACCACATTTTTCTAATGATTGACCTTGAGCTTTGTTAATGGTGATTGCAAATGCTAATCGAATTGGGAATTGCAATCTTTTAAATTGAAAAGGCAGATCCGTTGGAATCATGGGAATGCGAGGAATAAGAACAGCCTCAACCTCAAAAGGCCCTGTCAAGATTGTGGCCTCTATTAGGTTTTCCATTGTTTTTTTTACGGCAAGTCGAGTGCCATTGCAAAGTTTTGGTGGGTTTATATTTCTTAAAAGTATTATTGGTACGCCTATTTTTAGTTGTAGCACGTGTGGTGGAAACCCTGAAAGATCTATGGAATTTAAAAATTCAGATGGATAATTAACCGCTTCATTTGGTTCCAAAACTGTGTCGACTGACTTGTAAAGGACTGCCTGGTCTCGAATCTTGGTCAAAACAATATTGTTGATTTCGTGGACGTCTATATTTTTGGGTGCGAGAATCGCTCTTTCACTTAGCCATTTATTATTTTTATAATTTTTTAGAATATTCGGAAATACTTTTTCAATCAATTCATTTTTGGACGTCACTAAATTACAGAAATCAGCAGGTAGTTGTATACGTCCTGAAATTGAGTCTACTGGGAGCTTTCCGTTTCCCATTGCCAGCAATTGATCTGAAAATGTTTGACCAGAGTCATCGTTTTGCAATCGGACACGCATATTTGTAGTTAATTTTAATGTTTTTACGTGTGCCCATAAATTAGAATTTTTCAGGCAAGCATTCATTTCGTCTGCAGGAGTTGATCTAGGTATTATAGGTAATGTTTGCCTGAAATCTCCCGCAAGCAATATTAATGTGCTGCCAAAGGGTTTCGACTTCCCTCGCAAATCTTTCAAGCATTGATCCAGAGCCTCGAGCGATTTTTTGTGTGCCATTGTGCACTCATCCAAATAATAAGTTTGCATTGCTGCAATACTTTACCCATCCCAGATGATTTGGAAATATTGCACGTGCGAGTTTCTGTAGAATGCAAGTTCAGAGGCAATTTAAAAAGCGGAATGAGCAGTTCTTCCACCAGGCAGCAATGTTGCGGCTATTGCGGACGCCGCAATTGCCAACGCTATATCATTTTTTGACCGAATTGATGCCAGAATCAGTTTTATCACAAACGTTTTACCAGTACCTCCTGGCGCATCCAAAAAGAAAATTTCTCCAAAGTTGTTATTGACACAATGCATTATCGTATCATAAATGTCTTTTTGTTCCGACGTTAACTTGGAAATGTTATTTTGTACATACGACAATAGATCACTCGTACTGTAACTTTGTTCACGATCCAATTCTACACATGTCGAAACAGCAGCGATACGGTTAGGTGAAGGCATTCCCAAATCCTGAAGAGGTTTGTTTGCCATACGTACGCACAAATCTTCTATAACAACTAAAGTGTAGTTATAAATTTCTGATGTAAAATCAAAAGTCATATCTGACGTCTCTAACTGTTTTCGATGGAGTATATCTTCGGACATTTTTTACTCATATTTTTCCCATAACTCTGTAGGAGCTGATGGAGAGCAAGTTGTTAAAATGATGCCAAACAATGCACGAATTTGACTTGGGGTTGACGTTTCGCACGCGTCATTGATGCAGTTATCCCAGTGTTGGTCATTCTCCAATAAATTCAGAGCTTGGCATGCACTACGGTAAGTGTCATGTATAATACCATTTACAGTCCTCAAATACTCAAAGGATGTCGAACCGGGTACATTCACCAAAAGCAGGCGTAGAAAGAAGCATTCATGTTGATTGGGGTGAACGGTGTAGTGTTCCTATCGTGGTATCTTTGAAGATGGTAGGTTGGCCGTCGACTGACTTACCCTGTTTTCGACGTTCAAATACTTTATTTTTAGTATTCCACGTGTAATACGAAGGCACTTCAGTATACAGCAGTTTTTTTGCAAAAGAATCATTTTTGCAAAGCGAAAAAAAAGCTGTTAATGTTGTATCTGGTGGATTCAGGACTCTTTGTTGCACGTTGGTTTCCGTGAAATAAACACGTTGACCATTCTGTAAATGTACCGCTAAGTGAACAACAGCTGGACTACGTTCATGTATCGGAAATGAAAGAATTCGCCAAACAGCTTCATTACTGCTTATGTATCTTCCAGCCTGATATTGTACGATTTCATCGAAATCTTTGATTTCGGGCTGCAAGCCAAAAACTGCCATTATTTACATATGTATTTGATTGCCTTTACGGAGTTACAGTATTCAACGTTTATGTGTACATTAAATGTTTTTGATAATAATGGGGAATATGGAACAACCCACTGGTTATCTACTTCGATGGTGGTACCGTTACGCTTCTTTATTATTGCTGTTTTACCGCCATCTTCAGTAGATCTTCTTCTATATTGTGGGTAACCATCATTGTCAGTAATTGTGTTTGATACTAAAAGTCGAGGATATTGCTTTGTGCACCTTCCTTTGGCCATGCATGGTGAATTTTCGTTCAGTGCACCGCAAGGTCCATGTATCATATTTTTTACAATAATATCATGTAACCCCTTATCGACATTTTTATCAGGTATTTCAGCGGAAATCACATCATCAATTTCGAACGAAGTAATTTTTTTATGTAGCCAGATTAGTATATGTGCGTGTGGCAAACCTCGTTTTTGCCATTCCACTGAGTACATCCAGCATCGCACTGACCCAAACACTTCAAGTTTTACAATATAGTTTATCAGTGATTTCAACTTTTGCCGGAAGACACGGGCCGTAATGTCATGCCTATGAACCGCCGATTGTCCTTGAAGTAAAAGCTGCAGTATCTCGTCCCAAGATTGATTACATGTAAATGTAATAAATAAATCTGGACGACCATAGAGACGAACATACGCAATAGCATCTTGAGCATATTCATGCAAATGACGGGGACTGCCAGCAGATGACGAAGGTAAAATTGTTAATCTTCCAACGTTTGTGGTATTACCGTCATTTATAACTGCATCTCGCAAATGAATGTATTGTTCAGAGCGGAGCTTGGTCTGATTCAGGCGGATATATAGCAAACGTTCTGATTCAATTTTAGCATACATATCAACGACGAATTGGTGAAACAATTCACGGCATTTTAAAATATAATTTTCTTCATCCTGCCGAATCATTAGTCTATAGGAATAATAATGCATTGCACTGCATTTCTTATTCATTTCTTTGTTAGTGGCTGGATTCATCAATTTAATATTAAAGTGATAGCCGTCGGCTCCATCCCAAAAAATGATAGGATATTGTAGGGCATCGTAGCATCGATGAGTTTCAGCAAATTCTTAACAACTGAGCGTTTCGCTTATGAAGAATAATATCTCGAGGTAAAAACTGATCACCGACCATAACGATTGCCACTTCGTCGATAGTTGGAGCATTGTATCTACGCACATGTTGGCCAGGAGGCGTTTTGTCAGCGGAAATAACAATTTTATGCGTATCAGTAGGCATCAAATCGATGGCTGTTTTGAACAGACGTACTAAATTATTATTTTCGTGGAAAAGATGTTGCAATTGGGAAACGATTGTCCTTTCAACGTTGGGAGAAATTTCGCAACGTGCATTCAATTCAGAATTTCTATCACTGATGAAGTACAATTGTAAAAATTTATGATTCTCGCCTGAGAATGGTAGAAGGGACCCTGCTCTATGATAAATTTGCCCCTTTTACTTTGAAAGTAGACATAAATTGATCTGGATTTTCGATTTGGGCTCCAAACGACGTCATTTGGAAACATGAGTTGTATTTTCTGATTTTTGACAAAAAACGCTTAGATTCTGACGTAGTTCCAGTAAGAAAAGTCTTCAATGGCTCTGGTGGTGCAGCCAATAGAGGAAGTTTAACTTTTCCTGAGGCGCAACACATTCCCATTGTTTCACCATTGAATTTCAAGGCCTTGCAATAGGGACAAATTTTAGACATTGTCCCGATTTGAACACATCTACTCAAGCTATAATCATCGACTGGGTTGTACCTGAATGCCAGGCGATAACTTTCAGGTTGCTCTGATTCCTCGGCACGCTTTCTTTTCTTACTTTCTCTATCAGCAGCAAGCCTGATTTCTTGCTGTTCTTGTGATTTCTCGGCACGCTTTCTTTTCTTACTTTCTCTATCAGCAGCAAGCCTGATTTCTTGCTGTTCTTGTAATTCCTCGGCACGCCTTCTTTTTTCACTTTCTCTTTTAGCAGCAAGTCTGCTTCCGCGTTGCTCTGGTAGTTCCTCGGCACGCTTTCTGTTCTTTCTTTCTCTATCAGCCTCAAGCCTGTTTCCTTGCTGTTCTTTTGATTCCTCGGCACGCTTTCTGTTCTTTCTTTCTCTATCAGCCTCAAGCCTGTTTTCTTGCTGTTCTTTTGATTCCTCGGCACGCCTTCTTTTTTCACTTTCTCTTTTAGCAGCAAGTCTGCTTTCGCGTTGCTCTGGTAGTTCCTCGGCACGCTTTCTTTTCTGACTTTCTCTATCAGCAGCAAGTTTTTTGGCATAGACTCTTTGAGCATCTTCATCGGCTTTTGCCATAGTAAGTTCATCAGTCATTGTAAACTTAAACATTAATAGATTTCTACGTGAACATATGTCTTAAATATCTTGAATGACGTCACCGTCAAAGCAAAAATGACGACAACTAATTTCATGACGTCAGTCAACACAGAAACATGACGTCACCTGATCCACAGACAGACACACAGACAGACAACTTATTTTTATATATATAGATATATATATATATATATATATATATATATATATATATATATATATATATATATATATATATATATATATATATATATATATATATATATATATATATATATATATATATATATATATATATATATATATATATATATATATATATATATATATATATATATATATATATATATATATATATATATATATAATATATATATATATATATATATATATATATATATATATATATATATATATATATATATATATATATATATATATATATATATATATATATATATATATATATATATATATATATATATATATATATATATATATCACGAGATCATATCTATTGTGGGCAATGCACTAATCATGCTACAACAAAGTATAAATCGGTCCATTGCACAGTTGACAGAAAGTCTTAGAACCAAGCTAACACCCATCTGTGAAAAAGTTAACATGGTTGAATCGTCTCTTGGAAGTAAGTGTAGCGCTGATGACGCTCGACAAATTGTGCAAAGTGAAGTTTATTATCTGCAGCTCAACTTTAGACAAACATTAGAGTTGGATGTTCATCATATTGTTTGTGCTGTAAAAGAGAGAGAGAATAGGAAAAACGATGTCATTGCTTATGGTATACAATCCTCCCAGGATGACAGCAGAACTATTCTTTTGATCCAAGAGATGATTTTGGCATAAAATGTGACTCAATAACCAATGTACAAAGACTTCTGCCTCGCACCACAGAGGGGCCCATGGTGCAGCCATCAGGTAGCTGATGGCTAACATCAGTCATATTCACGGTTAGTTTCTTTGCACTAAAAAAGCAAATTTTGCAGAAACCTTTTGAGAAGAAAGGTGAAATACAATTTAGAAACGACATGTCAAGGGAATAATGTGCCTGCCATAAAATACTTTTAGAAGAGCTTAAAGCCAGAACTACCACAAGGGAGATCAACCTAGCCATCTGTGACTTTCAAATTGTGTCAAAAAACAGACCAAGCTATAGGGAAGCACCCGATCGCAGCCGGTGCCCATATAGCACTAAACCCGGATAATAGGGGACTTGAATATAGCGTTATAAATTAATTGTCTAGTTATAGTGAGCATAGTATAGGACTAAGTGAAAGTGTCAAGACCTATGGCAAAGTTCTTGCGTATTCTCAAGTGATGATAAGTTCTCCCCAACTGCAGCAAATACATCCTTGACATTCACAGCCACCAGTTCTGGTATCATGCCTCAAGAATCTCAGTCAGATGCTACCCCCTTTGAGCCAATTGAAGAGGATCAGCTGGTACCAGGTACAAACAGGGGTCAACATGTAAGTCCAAACTTTTCTATTTTCCTATCTAATGTTGACCAACTAACAAATAAATTACAGGAACTTAGGAGTCTGGTGTACCAAAAGGACTATGACATGATTTTTTTTATTAACAGAAGTGTATCCTAAGAATTCAAGAACAAGGCTAGAAGATTCTCATACCAATATGCCTGGTTACCAAGTCGTTCCTAAACTTTCTTGTACAGGATGCAAACGCGGTGTTCTAGCTCTGATCAAAAGTACATATGCAGTACGTGAGCTGAGCATTGAGGCAAATTCAGCCTCTGTTGAATCGGCATGGTTTGACCTTACTGATGAAGACCAGCGCCAACACTCTCAGAGTTGGTTGTATCTATTGAAGCCCGTCTTCACCCTCAGCCATTAAGACTGAGAACACTCTTTCATTAATTTTCTGTCAAACTATTGAAAACTTTAAAGGCGATTTTATTATTGGAGGGGACCGCAATTTCCCAGAAGTGATCTGGAAGGACAGGTACCCTTACTACTCTACTGCCAATAGCCCCATTAAAGCTAGACGTTTTATTGAGATTGTACACTACCTTTCTGCCTACCAATTAATTGACCAGCCCACTCGGTTTTGCCCTTCCCAACAACCCACGGTATTAGATCTGGTATTTGTAAATAGAATTGATTTGATTCAGAAGGTAAACTATCTCCCATCAGGTGGGAAAAGCAACCATCTTGCCATAGAAATATTCACCTCTGGACATCCAGTGAAAAGTAAATACAAAAGACAGGTTTGCACATAGTATGAGGCAATTAAAAGGGAGCTAAGACTCATCAACAGGGATGAGCTACTTCAAGGAGATGTCAATGACCGGTGGGAGAAATTCCTGAAAGCTGTCACCAAGATTCAGAGTAGAAACATGACAAAAAGGCTGGTTCCCAAACTTAAGACATTACTGTATATGACCCCTCGCATTAAAAGACAAAGAAATTGGAAACTGCAGGACTGGAAGAAAAGGGACAAGTCTGGTCACTATGAAAAGTACATCCAAGCTAGGAACAGACAACAAAATTTAACTAAACAACTGTACCAAATTTCCAGCTTGGACTTGCCAATGAATGCAAGAGTAACCCAAAAAAATTTTGGAATTATGTGTCAAGTAAAGAACATGCTAGGCGCTGTGTTAAATGCCCCACTACTGATGATGGAATAGAAGTGACTGACAGCCAGAAACTAGCAAACTTACCAAACAACCAGTTCGCTTCTGTCTTCACAACAGAGCCAGATAGTGAGCCTCCACCCCCCTCCTAGATAAAACATATCATATTGCATGAGCACAGTTTTTATCACTGTACCTGTACCTGATGGAATCCACCCAAGGTTACTCAAATAGCCACTGAGATTTCCCCCGCTTTGTACCATCTGTTTGAGTTTTCTCTTGACAGCAGAGTTGATCCCTCACAATGGAAGACTCCTTATATTACACCCATATTCAAAAAGGGGGACCAATCTAAAGCTGAAACTACAGATCTAAAGCCTGACATCTGCTGTTGCTAAGGTTCTAGAGAGAATTGTCAACAATGCACTTCTCAAGAATCTCGTTTCTAACAGTATTATCTCAGATAAACAACATGGTTTTCTTCCTGGGAAGTCAGTTGAGACCAACCTACTCAAAAATTATGAGCTAATAATTCAGCTTCTTGACTGAGGATTTCCTGTTGACCTAATTCTGCTAGACATTGTCAAAGCCTTTGACAAAGTCCCTCATAGTCGTTTGTACTCCAAACTAACAGCTCTGGGTATTAACAAAGAGCTAGCTGACTGGCTAATGAACTTCCTTGATGGCAGAACACAAAAGGTTCGGCTCTTTGCCACAGAGAGAGAAGGTCTATTCAACACCTTGCCAAGTTTTGAGCAGTGTCCCACAAGGAACTGTCCTTGGACCAACCTTATTCCTCATCTAAATCAATGTCCTGGTAGCTGAAACAAGAAACACCTGACTCTTTATGCTGACAACTCCAAGCTATTTTTCTGAAACTATACAAAGCTCTGGTCAGGCCAATCCTGGATTTTGGAACATGTCTTGCTGGTCCTTTCTACAAGAGTGAAATCCAGCTCAATGAAGGTGTCCAAAGGGGAGCCACCAAATGCATTGGCAGTTTATGCAGTCACCCCTACTGCAGTAGATTACAATCTGCTAGCCTCCCAACACTTGTTTTTCAGAGTAGACATAATAATATGATGCTGACCTACAGGTACCTCCAGCAAGCAGACCAGAAACTGTTCTCCTTCTCTCCCCACCAAAGACAAACACAAGGACTTTCCAAAAAGCTGTTCAAATCCACTGCTAAAACCAAGGTCTGATTAGATTTTTTCAGCCAGCAAGTGGTGAAAAATTGGAACCAACTAAGCCAAGAGACAATTTCCACAACCTCGCCTGAGGAATTCAAAAAGAGGCTCAACAAGGAATGGGAGGCCAAACCATGGAGATTCCAGTGGCAAAACCCCTCCCAGCCCTCACTGCCATAATACCCTTGGAAGACAATAGAGAGTCAGCTTGGGAGATGATGCAGCTTGTCATACTTAACCATCTTGCGCATTCAATCTTAAGTTGCAGTGGTGCCAACTCTAAATTGCTGGAGAATGGTTCTTGAACCACACCTACCATGTGATCACTGTTACTGAATGGGCTTACATTGAATCTATCAAGCACTCTCTAGTCCTGATTGCTTGTCATTTGACCTTAACACATTGACCAGATTTATTGCCATGATCAACTATGGAGCATCACAGTTCTTGCAACTAATTCACTCTGAAGTACAAATTAAGGTAAGTGCAATTTAACTCATCTAACCTAACCAGGGCCAGAAAAAGGACAATTAGAACAATTGGTCCCAATCAGGTTCTGCATTTACATGTGCCCCATGCAGATTTGTGTAATGTTTTTAACAATTCATAAGCATTGCTTCTGGAAACAGATTATTTTCTAGGCTAAAACCAACAAAAAAAAACTATGTAAAATCAACAATAAATCAGGATAGATTAAATAGTTTAGCAATCATGTTGACTGAAAGTGAAGACACAAGGTAAATATATTTTAAAACCGTTTTAGAAGCATTCGCAGGATAAAAATTTTGAAATAGGTAAATTCATATTCGGCGATATAAATTTCAAAGGCATTTTAAGCAGTTTCAGAATATCTAGGGGCCCAAACGTAAATTAATGTTAGCACGAAATGAGTAAAAAAAAAAAGAACAGAAGAGGACATAACCATAAGCTCAAAATGAACAACCTAGACCATCAAAAAGTGACAAGATCAATCCAAGCATGTAAGGCAAAAGGCACTGATGATAAACAAAATCAAAGATCAAAGAGATTTGTAGTTAAAATATTAGCAAAACCAACAATTAAAACAAGTCAAAAAACAAAATTGATGAATATAGAAATATGCAGTTAAAAGACAAGGGGCAGCAAGAATCATGACAACTTAAAAACAAAAGTGAAGAACATAAAAATATGTGGTTAGAAGACATGCAACAATGAGGATCAGAACAAATCAAAATGAAAATTAAAAACAGATAAATGTGTGGTCAGAATGTTACAACTGCAAGAAGAAAAAATATACAGTCAGATGATAATCAGCAATAAGAATTGCCAAAAGTGACAGTGAAGAACAAAGAACTGTGCTGTCAAAGGACAGCAAGAATCAGAACAAGTCAAAAATGAAAGTTCAGAAGAAAGAAAGGGTACTTGTGTACATAATGGTACATACTCAAGAACAAACTGGTTTTATCTGTCTGTATTAAGAGATAATTAGCTGATACTCAGTGGAAAACCAGGAATAGGTGTCAGAATACATTGGGCTAAAATAATTTAGACAATATATTTGAAAATTAATTGGGGGTGAGGGTAAAGTATTTAGACAATGTGAAGTTATAAAACAATTTTTACTTCATAATATGCAGAATAATTGTAGCTAACACATTAACACATGCAGACCCACTTACTTTACTCCCCCTCCCCCCCTAATGTGCAAATATAAAGCCCGAATCTGTTTATAAAGTATTATATTTTCATTATATTTTAGTGTATTTCATTAGGATTGGCATAACTTCACTTCTCAAGTGTGTACCATTATGTACATAAGTACTGAAAAAAACTATTATGTTACAAGAACAGCCCCATCACAATTTTCAATCCTAACAAATTGTGACATAAAACCTAGTTAAAACCTACAAAGATACCCTAAACTACACAAATGTTATTTACAAGTTATTAAGACTTTTCAACTCTGTAAGTATTCCCTGTGGAGTCCTCTATTGTCCAAGAGGAAAAGTAGCCAACAAAGATGATTTACTTAGGGGCTGCTGCCTGCTTGGTCAAATTACATTCCTGTATCTACAATTTCTGAATTAATTTGTTTGGCCTGTTACATCAGTTCCTCTCTAAAGAGTTCCACAAAAAAAAAACTGGAACTCATGTTTTACTTTAGCTTTACTCAATGTAAGCCATGATCAGACAAAAAAATAGCTGTAATGTTTTCAGCTTCAAAGTAACTTGATAAATTTATCACAAAATCAATTTAACAGCACACCCATCACAGACCCCTGAAAGAAATTTTGAATTATATTTATATGGCCAAGTGTGTATTTTAGACCCCAATAGAGATGTTAAAGAACACCTTTCACATCTTTTAAATTAGTACATTAGTCCTAATCTAATGGATCTGTGGAAAAAAATATTGTGAGACAAAAACAGCTATGCTAAAGGTTATATGAAAATACAATATATATATATATATATATATATATATATACATATATATATATATATATATGTGTGTGTGTGTGTGTGTTTATTATTTACCAATCTATATGCTCAATTTGAATTTTGGTTAGAAATCTAATATATTGAGAGGGCCCCCCAAAAAATCCAATTGTGCCCTGTACTTTGTCAATCTAGCCCTGAACCTAACTTAACCCAAATTATCAGCGTTTGTCCGTTAATATATTATTGGTAGATGGCATTGATGGTATCTAACCACAGATACAGATCATCTAATAACAGAAAACTGAGTCAAATTCTTGTTTGTCAATTTTTCAGAATGTTGTTAGAAAAATTGTACAATAGTGAAAGAAGTGAAGATAAAGGTTCTCCCTCTGCAAAATATATGTGCTAGGATCATTTTGAATATTATGAAGTAAGAATTATTTTTTTAACATATTTCATTAGGATGTAGAGGACCAATCTTACATTTATTCCAAAATGGCATTTGGTGGTAGGTTATTACCTTAAATTACCTTAAATCGTATTGTCCAGGGAAATAAGGATTAAATCCTGTAGAATTGCTGGTTAGTGATAATGATGGTTGGATGTCTCAATGGCATCCCACTCAGTTCGCCACAGCTTTGATGACCATTCTCCATCAATGGCTCTTTTAAAGGCAGCAGTACTGGGGGTAGTGACTGCTTTTTTGGTGAGAGAATTCCACAAACTCTCTATTCTGTAAGTGAAGAGGTTATTGCGTAGTCTAGTGGCAGCTCTCTTCTGATATAGTTTCCGACTATGCCCCCTAGTTCTGGTCTGGCAGACTGGTCAAGTTGAAATAGCTTATTTAATGGAGGATTATAATTCAGGAGCTTATGCGTCATAATAATATCACCCCTTTTACGTCTGTAGACAAGAGTGGGGAGTTTCAGTCTCTTCAGACAGGATGAGTAGTTTAAGTATTTGCATCCCTCAATTGCTTTTGTAGCCCATCTCTGAACTGTTTCTAACTTCTGCTGGTCACCTTTGTTGATGGGGCTAGTAACACACAAACCATACTCCAAATTAGGTCTGACCAATGCCTTGTATAATTTAGTCATCATCATAGGTGACCTACTAGTGATTGTTCTTTTTATAATGCCCAGGGTTTGGAGTGCTTTGGCTACAGCTGTCTGTGCGTGTATAGTGAATTTTAATTCTTTATCGACTATGACCCCCAAGTCTCTCTCCACTTCAGACAAGATAATAGTCTGTCTTAATCCATCTATCCCTAACATATGATAAGGGCATTTCTCATTTTCTTTCCAAAGTGGATTGTCGACATTTATTTACATTGAATTCAAGCCTCCACAAAGCTGCCCAATGGGAAAGTACCCACAGGTCATTCTGCATAGAGACTCTCTTATTGGGTGTATCAACAGGTCCAATGAGTTTGGAGTCATCAGCATAAAGACTTATTTTATTTTTGACTGTGGTTGGTGCATCATTAATATAAATGTTGAATAAAGTTGGTCCCAAGATGGTTCCCTGGGGCACTCCACTTAATACTTCCACCTCTTCTGAAAAGAATACCTGTCCATTTTTTCAAAATATTTTTATCCTTTACTTTCTCCTGGAAAGAAACAGGAGCACCCAATCTATGATTTCATTATGTATTTCAATTGCAAATAACTTAGTCCTTAGTTAATGGTGACATACTTTATTGAAGGCTTTCACAAAATCCAATAGAGCAAGTCGACAGGGATTGCTTGATCTAGATGCTCAGTAACATAATCATATGCATCAATCAAATTAGTTTCAACTGAGCATCCATGTCTAAAGCCATGCTGACTATCATTGAGCAGCTCACTGTTGGTCAGGTGTTTGACAATGTGAGTATCCACAATTCCTTCTAAGATTTTACCAGCTACAGATGTAAATATAATGGGTCGATAATTGGAAACGCTGTTGTAGCTACCCCCCTTGTGTAAAGGTGTAATGTTAGCATTCTGCCAGTCTTGGGGAATCTGCTTAGTATCAAGAGACTTCTGAAACATGTTTGTAAGGGGAAGGGCTATTTCCGCATGGGCTTCTTTCAATACTCATGGGTGAACTTCATTAGGGCCAACTGATTTGTTATGATTAAGCAGCTTCAGACGCCTATCCACACCAGAGGCAACCCCAGTTATCTTTTGCATAGGTTCCTTAATAGAATATTCTGGTGCCTCTGGTAAGGGGGCATTGTCTAGAGGCGTGAACACTGACTTAAATTGTCTACTCAATTCAGCTGCTATATCATTTGGGGTACTAACTATATTGCCATTCACAAGTAGTTCAGTAACTGAGTGTCTCCCTGGATTCCGAGCTGAAGCATACTTCCAAAATCTCTTAGGATTAGATTTTGAATCTAATGCCAATCCCCCTTCATATTCTGTAGTAAGCTTTCTCATGAAATACCTAACTTTATTCCAGGTTTGTTTAAATCTCTCATGGTTTTCATGAGAGGGGTTACTTTTATATTTGTTCCAATACTTCTTCTTTTTACATACAGCTTGCTTGACATCACGAGTGATAAATGGTAGGGTTTTGGGTCTTCTTTTCCAGGAAATTACTGTATGTTTTTCTGTTGCTTTAATTAAAATCCTTTTCATTTCAAGCAAAGCCTCCTCTATATTCTT